>NC_134358.1:183342405-183524905 GCF_048569485.1 Anomaloglossus baeobatrachus
AGAGTGAATCTTAACGCTTTGTCATGGATAGGAGGAAATGGTCTTTTACTTGAACACATCTGAGGGACCGAGGGCTGGCTGCTGTGCTGAGATGGCATTGAGTACGGTGTCCCTGCAGAGTTGCACTTTTGGTCATATACAAAATGAGTTGAAAAAGGACAGATGCTGGTGGAAAGGGGAACAGGTGTGTTGGAAAGGGGAAAAAAGGTTTTGTCCGGGGGTTAAGCAACAGTAACATTTGCTGAAGAAACACCATCTGTTATGGTGGGACTGGCAGATTTGGATAAGGTGGTATATACTATGTTACCGCTATATAACAAAAATTAATAAGAAAAGAAAGAGAAAGGTATATATCCCCATCAGCAGTCAGTGTCCACCGTGCTCCCAGATGGAAAAGGAGAGGTTGGCAACTGGAAGGTTAGGTGGAGGATACAGAACTGTGTGGCTATGAAACTAATAGTAGCCTGAACCGAGTTAGACGACACTCGGATCTGGAGACTGGGAGCCCCGTTAACGTCACAGGGTCCACACGCCCACCCAGCCCAGGAACTCCCTGTTAACAACACAGGGGCCATTGAGTACGCTGTCCGTGTGCGTAGGGGCACACCTGTGGACAGCAGGCGCATCAGCAGCAGCAGGCCTGTTAATGCCACTGGGCTGCACAAGCAGGACTGATAGGACAGGAGCTGGTCTTAACCGTTCTGCGTTACCAACTGTGGTGGCGGCCTGCATCGACGCCCTATTCCTGCCTACCTCTGGCCTAAAGCCGAAATGGGTTCAACACATGGAGGTGTGCTCTTTCGGAGCATAATAGAAGACTGCGCACCTCCTTGTTGGCTCCAGCCCCTTTTATAACCTGGGTCCGCCCCAAACCAGGGTGGACCACAATGCACCTCCTGGAGACAAAAGCAGAGTGACACGTCATGAGTGGCATAACTAGCGTCCTATTCGGAACCGCCACTTCAATGATGACCTCATGGCAGCCACGACCCAAATACCTCACCAGTCATCGTCTGACTAAGAATAATGTGGTGACAAGTCATAGGGGCGGGCCTCTGCAAGCCAGTTGGGAAGGAAAGGAGAAAAAGACGATCAAAGTCCTATTAATTGCAAACAATATTTTTTATTGATAAGGTCAGGAGGATAAACACCACAAAGTGTAGTTTAATTTAAAATCAATAACATGTGGACTAAGGGGCACTTTGCACGCTGCGACATCGCAGGCCGATGCTGCGATGCCGAGCGCGATAGTCCCCGCCCCCGTCGCAGCGGCGATATCCTTGTGATAACTGCCGTAGCGAACATTATCGCTACGGCAGCTTCACATGGACTCACCTGTCCTGCGACCGTCGCTCTGGCCGGCGACCCGCCTCCTTATTAAGGGGGCGGGTCGTATGGCGTCACTGCAACGTCACATGGCAGGCGGCCAATAGGAGCGGAGGGGCGGAGATGAGCGGGATGTAAACATCTCGCCCACCTTCTTCCTTCCGCATATCCTACGGAAGCCGCAGTGACGCCGGTAGGAGATGTTCCTCGCTCCTGCGGCTTCACACACAGCGATGTGTGCTGCCGCAGGAACGAGGAACAACATCGGACCGTCGCGTCAGCGTAATCATGGATTACGCCGACGCTGCACCGATGATACGATTACGACGCTTTTGCGCTCGTTAATCGTATCATCGAGCCTTTACACACTATGATGTCGCATGCGATGCCGAAAGTACGTCATTTTCAATTTGACCCCACCAACATCGCACCTGCGATGTCGTAGTGTGCAAAGCCCGCCTAAGAGTGGCTCTACAACCATAGTTGCAATTATGTCATCATTCATAGCATTTTATCACTATCTTGCAATATAAAGGATGGAATTACATACAGTTAGGTCCAGAAATATTTGGACAGTGACACAAGTTTTGTTATTTTAGCTGTTTACAAAAACATGTTCAGAAATACAATTATATATATAATATGGGATGAAAGTGCACACTCCCAGCTGCAATATGAGAGTTTTCACATCCAAATCGGAGAAAGGGTTTAGGAATCATAGCTCTGTAATGCATAGCCTCCTCTTTTTAAAGGGACCAAAAGTAATTGGACAAGGGACTCTAAGGGCTGCAATTAACTCTGAAGGCGTCTCCCTCGTTAACCTGTAATCAATGAAGTAGTTAAAAGGTCTGGGGTTGATTACAGGTGTGTGGTTTTGCATTTGTAAGCTGTTGCTGTGACCAGAAAACATGCGGTCTAAGGAACTCTCAATTGAGGTGAAGCAGAACATCCTGAGGCTGAAAAAAAAGAAAAAATCCATCAGAGAGATAGCAGACATGCTTAGAGTAGCAAAATCAACAGTCGGGTACATTCTGAGAAAAAAGGAATTGACTGGTGAGCTTGGGAACTCAAAAAGGCCTGGGCGTCCACGGATGACAACAGTGGTGGATGATCGCCGCATACTTTCTTTGGTGAAGAAGAACCCGTTCACAACATCAACTGAAGTCCAGAACACTCTCAGTGAAGTAGGTGTATCTGTCTCTAAGTCAACAGTAAAGAGAAGACTCCATGAAAGTAAATACAAAGGGTTCACATCTAGATGCAAAGCATTCATCAATTCCAAAAATAGACAGGCCAGAGTTAAATTTGCTGAAAAACACCTCATGAAGCCAGCTCAGTTCTGGAAAAGTATTCCATGGACAGATGAGACAAAGATCAACCTGTACCAGAATGATGGGAAGAAAAAAGTTTGGAGAAGAAAGGGAACGGCACATGATCCAAGGCACACCACATCCTCTGTAAAACATGGTGGAGGCAACGAGAAGGCATGGGCATGCATGGCTTTCAATGGCACTGGGTCACTTGTGTTTATTGATGACATAACAGCAGACAAGAGTAGCCGGATGAATTCTGAAGTGTACCGGGATATACTTTCAGCCCAGATTCAGCCAAATGCCGCAAAGTTGATCGGACGGCGCTTCATAGTACAGATGGACAATGACCCCAAGCATACAGCCAAAGCTACCCAGGAGTTCATGAGTGCAAAAAAGTGGAACATTCTGCAATGGCCAAGTCAATCACCAGATCTTAACCCAATTGAGCATGCATTTCACTTGCTCAAATCCAGACTTAAGACGGAAAGACCCACAAACAAGCAAGACCTGAAGGCTGCGGCTGTAAAGGCCTGGCAAAGCATTAAGAAGGAGGAAACCCAGCGTTTGGTGATGTCCATGGGTTCCAGACTTAAGGCAGTGATTGCCTCCAAAGGATTCGCAACAAAATATTGAAAATAAAAATATTTTGTTTGGGTTTGGTTTATTTGTCTAATTACTTTTGACCTCCTAAAATGTGGAGTGTTTGTAAAGAAATGTGTACAATTCCTACAATTTCTATCAGATATTTTGTTCAAACCTTCAAATTAAACGTTACAATCTGCACTTGAATTCTGTTGTAGAGATTTCATTTCAAATCCAATGTGGTGGCATGCAGAGCCCAACTCGCGAAAATTGTGTCACTGTCCAAATATTTCTGGACCTAACTGTATATAACCTCAAATTGATGTATGAATGGAACCTGTCGATATAGAGGAAGTCTAATAATAGTTCCCTCTTTAATCAATTGAGAGGTAGAAAGCAGGTATAATCTAATGACACAATGGAACATACATAATCCTAAAGGACATTATCAATTGTACCATGATTTTAAAAATCATATATAGGGAAGGGGATCCGTAGCTATATAAATTTATTTGCCAGACCCAATGTGTCATATAGGTTTAGACCAGCCAGATCCCATTAATCACTATAGAAAAGGCCATTAGAGCTTATCTACCGTTCAAAAGATGCAGGTAGCCAGCCCAACCACTAGATGTCAGTAGAGGTCGGCAAAACCACCCATCCTACATTCCCATAAGGATTTATAGGGAAATATTAAAGGCTAATTTACCTGCAATAAGAAACCAAGGAAAAAATTGTGAAAAAATACCCTGCTGTAACTAAATAAAAGCATAGTGCATATAAACATAGGGTACTTAGTAAACACTGTTTTTGATCAAAAAAAGCATAAAGCTATCCCACCAACGCCAAGGTGTACCCAGTTGGGATAGTACCTACACTCTCTAATATTAAAACCTTACCATGGGTCTAAAATAGGCCTCAATGTGGCTAAGGGCTGAGAGCGACCGGGTCCCAACAGGACACACACAGTCAGGGGGATTCACAGAATGAAATGTCCAGCTCGCTGAGAAGGGGGCCACTCCCTGTTTGTACTGAATACAAAAAAAACTACATAAAAACAAAAAAGTGAGCCGGAGTATGAGATGGTATACATGGAACTTGTGAGACCATGTTCACACTGGCCATAAGACAAAGAGAAACCAAGGAAAAAATTGTGAAAAAATACCCTGCTGTAACTAAATAAAAGCATAGTGCATATAAACATAGGGTACTTAGTAAACACTGTTTTTGATCAAAAAAAGCATAAAGCTATCCCACCAACGCCAAGGTGTACCCAGTTGTTACCTGCAATAAGTAAGGCCAAAGGAGTCCACAAACACGCCCGACGCGCGTTTCGGCAACGCCTTCGTCCAGGGGACCAGTCATCGTCTGACTAAGAATAATGTGGTCACAAGTCATAGGGGCGGGCTTCTGCAAGCCAGTTGGGAGTAGCCTGGCCACATCGTCAGGACACCTGATGCCCTGTGGTCTATATGGGCCCCCCACATCAGGGGCAGGGCCAAAGACTTCATTACTGGACCTAGCCTCTGATGCAGTAAGTGCCTGAGCATGCTCAATAGCATGAAATACAGTCTCCAAAAAAAGACTATCAGCTTCAGCATGCTGACTAGGCACAACACAGGACTTATACTCGGCACGGAGTGCAAGTACCTGTGCAAAGAGGCTTTTCGCACTAAGTGTGGGAGCATGCGCTGTAGCCCGAAATGAAGACTTAGCCTCAGGAATGGCACAGTCAGGCTGACCATACTCAGTAGGTGAAACACTGTACTTAGTCTGCGGCTGGGGTAAATCGACACACGCATGCGCACTAGCCGCCTGTGTCCACACTTACACATGGAGGAGAAAGCAGCCAGCTGGATAACCCGAGGCACAGCCCTAAATGGCAGCTGACCCCTGGGCGCAACTGGAACCACAGCAGGCTGCTTGCGTTTAAGGCGGCACCGTTTCATAACAACAAATACCAGCCAAAAGAACAGGTGTACTTCTTCCCATGGATAATCTGATATGATCCCTTTTTTCACGGACACAATCATCGCTAACAAATGTAGATGAGGCACCAAAACAGCAGCTGCTTCAATGGATCTCAAGTGCTCCATAAAGTGGCCTCTCCTCCACCTCAAGTTCAAGATCCCAAATACTCCATTCCTCTGTGGTGTCAACCCAATCGCACTTGCTTCCTAACAGCTCTCAAGTTTCCACCAGCCCTGCTGAGTATTGGGTAACAGAGATGGTTGAGTCTGCAGAGCTGTTCAGTCACACTATAGCCTGGTAATCAGAGGTGTGCTCCAAAACTGCAGTGAGTACAGAGAAGGACATTATTATTATTTATTTATAGAGCATGATTACATGGTGCTGTACATGATAAGGGGGTTACATACAGAATACATATACAAGTAAAAATAGACAGACTGGTACAGAGGGAAGAAGGCCCTGCCCTTGTTGGATTACATTCTAAAGGATTTTGGGGAGGAGACAGTAGGTGTGGTGTAGGTTGGGCATCAGGTACGCACGGTGGTGGTCTCATTGAAGGTTATAGTCATTTCTGAACAGATGAGTTTTCAGATTCCGTTTGAAGCTTGCGGGTGTAGCAGATAATCTGATGTGTTGAGGTAGCGAGTTCCAGGAGACAGGGGAAATGATCTGCACAGATGGCCAGAAGCTTTCTGAGTCGGATCCAGGCCCCGATGAAGAAGGTGCTGAGCCTAATCTACACCCTCATTTCCAAACAGTAAATCCTCCTGGTAGAGACAATGGGGAACATGATGAGGAGACACAGATACCTGATTGGAACGACAACTTTACTATTCGGTCAGGGCAGGAAGAGGTTGTCTCGGAGGACTCAGGACGAGGGGAATGAAAACACACAGGGTGATTGATGAGGTTGGAGACCCCACTTACTGTCAAACCAAAGTCAGCCAGTCGATGAGGTCAGCAGAGGATGTGGAGGAGGATGCTACTGATGATAAGGTTACGTTGCGTCTTCCTGGCCAGAGACAAAGTACTGGAAGCACGTCAACAACTGAATCCTGGGCCACAACTTTGCCTCTCAGCAGAAGTCGTGTTGGCTATGCAGGTCGCATGGGCTGTAAGCCTTGCCTAGCCTGGGAATTTTTGGACATCGCAAAGGATCACCCAAGTCATGGAATCTGTAAGATTTGTCAACAATCTCTAAGTAGAAGGCAAAAACTTACACCTTTGAGTACTTCCTCCATGAAGTGTCACATGGATATGAATTGATAGCGTGAAGGTGTATTGCTCAGCTTTAGCCACTGAAAATGCAACATGCTTATTTGCTGTTCATTGCATGCACTGTTGCAGACTACACACAAGGGGTTGCTGTTTTTTTTGGATCTGCCTTTGTCTGTTTGGTCACTATAGCAATAGCAAATTGGTCTTCGGGTGTGGACTTGGAGATGCTGTCTATGAACAGAAGGAAAAGCTAAAGGTGTGTGTTACAGCAAGGAGCCACTGCGGAATCACTTCGTTCAATTGTGAGGGGAGTCGTGTTGTACTTTGATGAGGAGCACCGTAACGCCAGTGAGCAGCATCCAGTGCCACAGACCAACATTCTTCCGGTGCTGTCTATACTGTTTACCGTGAGAGGAGCGTAAAGTCTGTATTTCTGGCAACTGGACATCACAGTACCCGGGTACGGTAGGCTGTGCCCAGACAGTAATGCGTGCACGCAACACTTTGTTTTATTATCAAAACACATATCTGTTTTGGGTAGGCCGACTATATAGACAATAAAGGCTACTTTACACACTGCGATATCGGTCCTGATATTGCTAGTGTGGGTACCCGCCCCCATCTGTTACACGACACGGGCATATCGCTGCCCGTGCCGCACAACATCGCCCAGAGCCGTCACACATACTTACCTGTCCGGCGACGTCGCTGTGACCGGCGAACCGCCTCCTTTCTAAGGGGGCGGTCCGTGCGGCGTCACAGCGACGTCACTGAAACGTCACTGAACCGCCGCCCAATAGCAGCGGAGGGGCGGAGATGAGCGGGACGTAACATCCCGCCCACCTCCTTCCTTCTGCATAGCGGCCGGGAGGCAGGTAAGGGGAGCTTCCTCGTTCCTGCGGCGTCACACGCAGCGATGTGTGCTGCCGCAGGAACGAGGAACAACCTCGTTACTGCTGCAGTAACGAGATTTGAGAATGGACCCCCGTGTCGCCGATTAGCGATTTTGCACGTTTTTGCAACGATGCAAAATCGCTTATCGATGTCACACGCAACGGCATCGCTAATGCGGCCGGATGTGCGTCACAAAATCCGTGACCCCAACGACTCCGCATTAGCGATGTCGTAGCGTGTAAAGCCCGCTTAAGACTTGCTGCCTTTGCACTGTCAAATTGTCACGTACAGCTTAAATCATAGAGGGACAGCGACACATGTTTGCATTGACTGTTGATTTTCAAGATTTCCATGACTGTTTCAGAGCTGTGTGGTTTGCATTCACACTGTTATCATCTGCCTTATCTGTGAGGCTTCAGCTAACAAGGGTATTCAGGGGGAGGAATGGGTTTTGTCTATGTTTAGGTAGATAACTTGGAAGCTCTTGTGATGCGCCACTGGTAAGTCGTGTTCGCGCACACACACACACACACACGCACAAACACACAATTACTGCTGCTACGCAGAGGGATTAGCAGGTAGTAGGCAACAGAATAGATTGTTCTATTATTTCAATGTTATGCATGGCTCTTATTGTTTGTTTTGGGAAAGTTAAACAATCATTTATCAACCCAACTGCCTAGAGTCCTTTTCCTGTTGCGTGGTTTTGCTGCATACTGGGGAGCCCACCCTGTACACGACTTAAAATGAAGCATAAGTCGCAATGGGAATTTCACTGTGCTACAATGCGGCCTAGCGTGCCTGTGCAACCACTACCTGCCTCATCAAGTGCATCTGCGTGCTCTTCATCCTCTGTGACTGTGGGGACAGCAGTCTCACATGCTTTTTCACACTGAACTTCCACCCCTTTACCCGTAAGTGGGAGTGTGATTGGCAGGTCATCACTTGTTTTGGAAGTGGAAACAGATGGTATTGTTGAGCTGTCAGACATCGAGAGAACCATCATTGGATGAAGGCAACATTATATCCACGCCTGCACCTTCGTCACAGATTGGCTGGACTACTGTGGCGCCCTGGACTAGCGAGGTCGTCACAGGTAACACTCAAACACCCCCACCCCCACTAGACAGTAACATTAGCCAAACAAAACCCTTGTTGCCTCCCTCCAGGGTCTGATGTCCACACCAGGTGGGGCAGAGCCAAGCGGTTGGCCCCACCCACTGAGGAGTTCACAGGCCTGGAGGCGGGAAAAGTGTAAGAGAGGAGAGTTGGAGTTTGAAGAGTGAGGAGTAAACACTTGGGTGTCTGGGTTTGTGGCCCGGGCACTGACAGCAAGGTTGGCAGACGGTGGTGGCCGTCTGCAGGAGTGGTGAAGCAACGCGGAACCGTAGGACCGGGGGTCGGGCGTTGGCCCGCCGGTACCGACCAGGGAGCAAAGTGAAGCCAGCACACACAGGCAGGGCCATCGGACCCCGACCAGGCTTGGAGCCGCCGACAATAGTCAAATTCGAGTGTGACCGGAACCCCAGGGGTTTCCTAACAGCCAAAGACCCAATAGAAGACAACTGCCCACACCGTGAGGGTATACAGCTACCGCCTAAGGCTAGAGACCCAAGGGCCAGCGCCTGCGGGCAAACGGGCTCCTCCGGCATCCATACACCGGGGAGCGGACTACCGTTGGGGATCCATAGTAGTCAAACAAGTACATCAAGGTGCAGGGAAAGACAGCCGCCATCACCTGTCCGGGGAGAGAGACACTGCAGCCGGCTGCGGGACCCGTCCATCCAGCCGTTTGGTTTACCGAGGACTACCCCGCTGTCCCTGCAACCCTGCACCTCACCAACCCTGCCTCCTCGTCACATCACCGGGCCCCGGGACCACCAACCCCTACCCACGGAGGGGAAAAACAACATCCCAGCTGCTCCCTACCATCGCTCCCGGGATCCCCGTCACCAGCAGCGGTGGTGCCCATCTTTACCACAACCCGTGGGTGGCGTCACGGACTAAATCCCCCAAACCAACCACCCCTTTCACTCACGGGCGAGGAGCGCCGCTCGAGTCCCCGGATCCGGCCCACCGCTCGAGCCACCGAGCAGCAGCAGCCGCAGCAGCGCCGGACCCGAGCGTTTGCGAGGGACCAGCAGAGGTGACGTCCTCTTCCCCCGCGACACTACCTGCAGTTAATAATTGCGTTCGAGAAATGGAAAGGAGTGTAGAATGCCCATGTGTTGTACCTTGCTTGGCAGCAAAGGAACACTAAGGTAGTATCCCAGACAATTGTCGTATGCCCCTAAAAGTGTCAGCACTTTTGTAAATTAAAATTGCGTACCACTAATGGAAAGGAGTGTAGAATGCACATGTGTTGTACCTTGCTTGACAGCAAAGGAACACTAAAGGGGGCTTTACACGCTACGATATCGTTAATGTTTGATCGTTGGGGTCACGTTGTTAGTGACGCACATCCTGCGTCATTAACGATATCGCAGCGTGTGACACTGACCAGCGACCTTAAGCCACCTCAAAAATGGTGAAAATCGTTCACCATGGAGAGGTCGTCCCAAACTCAAAAATCGGTAAGGGTTGTTTATCCAGGTGGTTCATCGCTCATGCGGCAGCACACATCGCTATGTGTGACACCGCAGGAGCGAGGAACGTCTCCTTACCTGCTGCCGGCCACAATGCGGAAGGAAGGAGGTGGGCGGGATGTTACGTCCTGCTCATCTCCGCCCCTCCGCTTTGATTGGCCGGCCGCTGTGTGACGTTGCGGTGACGTTGCTGTGATGCCGAACGTCCCTCCCCCTTGAAGGAGGGATTGTTCGGCAGTCACAGCGACGCCGCCGACCAGGTAAGTATGTGTGACGCTGCCGTAGCGATAATGTTCGCTACGGCAGCGATCACAAACAATCGCATGCGCGACGGGGGCGGGTACTTACACGCTCGCTATCACTACAAATTGCTAGCGATATCGCTACTGTGTAAAGCCCCCTTAACTTAGTATTCCAGACAATTTTAACATGGCAGAAAAAGAGTCAGCTCTTTGGGCAAATTAAATAGCGTGGCAAAAGTGGGCTGGTGGGAACAGTGGCCGTGTTCTGTGGGTACCAGGACAGTAAAGGAAGCCTCACTTTCTATCCCTCCTAATGATCAAATGCAGCAAGGAATTCCCTGAGTTTGCTATAAAATTAGCATAGCAAAATGTGCATGAGGGTAGAATGCAGAGGTGCTGGGACTTGCTTGGCACCAGTGGGGCACAAATGGAGTACAGCAGCCACTTTTTGGATGCCACTAAGTTTCAGCAGTGTTTGCTATTATAATAGCTTAGTAAAAATGAGCAGGAGGGTGTAATGCAGAGGTGCTGGAAATTGCTTGGCACCAGTGGCACAATAATGGAGTACAGCAGCCACTCTTTGGATGGCACTAACTGGCAGCACTCTGCAATTAAAATGGCTTTGCAAAAAAGGGCAGGAGGGTACAGTGGCCGGGTTCTCTGGGTCAGTGTGGAGGAAAGGAAGCCTCACTTTCTATCCCTCCTAATGGTGAAATGCAGCGAGGAAATCCCTGAGCTTAGGTACACAGACGCTGTGTATCTGAAGCTGTATACAGCGTTTCCATGGACCTGACTGTCACCTATGGCTCTGAGCCTGAGGAAATGAGCCCTCAAAAGGGCTGAAATAAACTTCTGCTCCTAATCTGTAGAGCGCTGTGTGTATAGCGTACACAGCAGGATCGGCGACAGGAGCTGCGTGAGCGGTGACTGTCACCCAGACGCAGAAGGCAGATAATGGCGTCCTGAGGGAAAATGGCCGTATTTATAATGCAAGGACATGTGACATTCACAGCCTATGAAACATGCCCTTGCTTGTCTGGCAAAAAGTCTACTTAGCTGTGTGTGTGTCTGGGATTGGCTGACATGCTGGCCCGCCCCACTACACGCGCGCTTAGAAAAAAAAAAAATGGCGATCGTCATTTTCTCAGCACCACCACCACAGATCTAAAACCCGTCCCCCCGCACACTATGTGCTGAAATTTGATAATAGTGTGAATCACAGAGTGACTCACACTATTACAGTGAAAAGCCAGCTAGTAATTAGCTAGGCTTTTTGCTGATAGAACCGTTCTTGAACGTAACTCGAGCTGCTGAACTTTTAGCAAAAAGCTCGAGTTCTAGTTCTATCTAGAACACCCCCCAAAATCACTCAAACCTAGAACTGGCGAACCTCGAACCACGAACTGCGCTCAACTCTAGTTATGAGTAGTTGCCATGTAATGAATTGTTACTATGTAATGAGTTGTCACTATGTAATGAGTGGTCGCCATGTAATGATTTGTCACCATATGAGGCGTAGCTATGTAATGAGTGGTTGCCATGTAATGAGTGGTCACCATGTAATGAGTGGTTGCCATGTAATGACTGGTTGCTATGTAATGAGTGGGTGGACACTAGCCACAGAGAAGTAATAGACTAATATATCTTCCCTGGCACCGGACTATTATTAGAGGGGAAGTTCCTTGTACCCATAATAATTGTGACTTTTGTCATACATGATGGCGAGCTATACACACTTATTCCAGAGGAAGCTGTTCCTCATAACAACCTATGAAATGACAGCTTCATCTAGTAAGCGGCAATGTGATTGGTTGCTGTGGCCCTGTCCCCATCATGTATTGCGCTCAGCTATGGATGAGGTGCCCGGATGTTGTGGTGCGGACTCAGCTGTGGAGCGGGAGGGGCGGTGCAGAGCGGGGGGAGGAGCCCGGCGCATCCATCACTGGAAGTAGGGGAAAGGTTAACCCTCTCCCCTCCTCCCGGTGCTCCCGGCAGTGTCAGCGCAGACGTCCACCCGGGAGGATGCAGAGTGCCCTGCAATACGCCATTGCCTTATCTCCCACGGCTTTATTACGGTGAGCACCATTCATTGTATGAGCGGCCTGTCAGGTAGGGGAGGCGTCCATGATTGTGTGGTGCCCGGGCCACCAGCCGGGGCTAGGGATGAATGGAGCGTGCTCCCTGCATGTGCTGTGGTTTCCATGCCGGGGTCCGTACAATTTGCAGTGCCTCACGACATGCCTGCTGCTGCCAATGTGAAGCCACCTGTAGTGTCCCGTACATGAGAAGCCAGTCTACAGCTATGGGGGGATGTGTGCGCCCCGAGGCACGCCGCTGCCACTGACTGGGTGGGCAAGTGTGGTGTGTTTATAGGCAAGTGATCAGGGCAAGGCAATCATTGTGCCCACCCAGTGCCACCTTTATTGCCCCATAGGAAGTAATGACTTCCTCTGAGTGCCCTCTCCAAAAGTATTAATGCCACAGCCCCCACAGTATAAAGTGTTTTCCCCTGATCTGAGTGCCCACCTCGGGGTGCACAGTGTCCTGCCATCCCTGCAGCAGTGCGCTAGTGTTGTACTGTAGGGATAGGCTGTGTGCGCTGTTTGATGCTGCATGTCTATCCATATACCGGCAAAGTCATGGAGAATTCTGAAGTGCTGTGCACACGTTGCTTCTTTTTTCCTTCCATTTTAGGGTGCAGAAAATATCTGCAGCGTGTCAATTGTTGGTGCGTTTTTTTTCCTGCGTTTTTAGCTCTTCCAGCCATTGATTTCACAAAACCTTCCAAAAAGGCATGCATTTTTTTGGTGTTTTTTTTTCTGCCACAAGGTGTGTTTTTTGTTGCAGAAAATGTCTGCACATGATCTGCAGTGTGTGCACATAGCCTACAGCGACCCATAGAGTATGGGGCATCGGACTGAAGCCTGCAGCGTGTGCAATGTCTCAGATCTTCAGCTCAAGATTAGGGGCACAAAGGGAAAAAAAAATCACTTTATTTTTATTTGCAATGTAACTGCTGCCATATAGACTATTATGTATGCGAGTATTGGTGGGGTGTCACCATATTGTGTGTGGAGAGTAGCGTAGGGTGGGCATGGGTATTATCTAAGCATTTCACTTGGGTGCGGTGGTAAGGGGTGTCACTCATGAAATCTCTATTCTGGGTCCATGATTGTATTAAAGGTTTATTCACCATGACTTTGGTAGGGGGCTTCCAGCAGAAGCGCACAGCTTGCAGCCTGACGGGTCACATGTAGTCTGCAGTGCCCTTCTGTGCAGCCCCCAACCATCTGTGTCCCCATATATTGTCAGAACAGGTCTCTCCTGCCAGGCACTCCAAAAGCAGTAGATGAGGTGGCCATTGTCATTGCAGTGTATGGGAGTAATGAAAAACGCCACTGATTCTACATGGCCACTTTCTATTCTGAGAACAGAGGATAAGGCTGCTTTCACACATCCGGTAGGTGCAGAGCCGGCCAGTCCGGCTCTAAAACCTATGCAACGGATGCGGCGAAAAATTTTGGTGACGATTGGTGACTGTTCACATTCAGTCATCAGGCCCTGTCCACAGGCTATTTACTTCATGCACGATTGAATGTGAACAGTCACCAATCGTCACCAAAATATTTTAGTGTTAGGACTGCCCCAAATAAAATATTTTAGTGTTAGGACTGCCCCAAATGAGATTTGCCGTGGAGTGGCGGGGTGGCTCAAGAAATTGCAATTTTTTTTGCCAAAAATCTCATATTTATAATAAGTACAGTTGGAATTTTTAGTGCTGTAGCACACATTTCCTTAATACTGTTGATTGGAAGCCATATTACACTAGAGAAGATCATGAGCAAATTGTATCAAACCAAAAAGTTACTAGTGGTGAGCGAGCACCACCACTGCAAGGTTGGCAAAAAAAGTAACATTCACACACTGCAGTTTTGCCGCGTTTTTTCATTGGTTTTATGCAAATCCATGCTAAAAACGCTGCTTTTTACAATACCAGCAAAGCCTGAGATTTCAGAAATCTCATGCACACACACCGCTGGTTTTTTTTTTTCCTGACTGAAATGTCAGGCTGCTTGGTTTTTGCTGCCTCTTTGAAAGAAGCAGAATGCATCTTTCAGCGGTTTTGCATTTTTTTCACCCATACAAAGAAATGTGGAGATGCAAAAATGTAAAAACTGCACCAAAACCGTAGGTTATTTCCTGCCAAGAGATGAGGTTTTGCTACAGTTTTACTGCAGAAAAATTCAGCAAAAAAATGCCCTGTTTGAACATAGTCTTAAAGGGAACCTGTCAGATCACCAGTGCACCCAGAACCACTGTCGGTTCTGGGCGGATATCTAGACTCCATCTCTAAAGGCCACTTTAAACACAGCGACATCGCTAGCGAAAGCACTCGCCTCCGTTTGTTGTGCATCACGGGCAAATCGCTGCCCGTGGCGCACAACATAGTTAGTCCCTGTCACACATACTTACCTGCCTAGCGACGTCGCTGTGGCCGATGAACCGCCTCCTTTCTAAGTGGGCGGTGCGATCGGCGTCACAGCGGTGTCACTAAGCGGCCACCCAATAGAAGCGGAGGGGGCGGAGATGAGCGGGACGAACATCCCGCCCACCTCCTTCCTTCCTTATTGCCAGCGGCCGCAGGTTCGATGTGGTTCCTCGTTCCTGCGGTGTCACACATAGCGATGTGTGCTGCTGCAGGAACGACGAACAACCTACGTCCTGCAACAGCAATGATATTTGAGATTAGAACGATGTATCAACGATATGGTGAGTAATTTTGATTGTTAGCGGTCGTTCGTGCGTTTCACACGCAACAACGTCGCTAACGAGGCCGGGTGTGTGTCTCTAATTCCGTGACCCCAACGACATCTCGTTAGCGATGTTGTTGCGTGTAAAGCAGCCTTAAGGCTGCATGTTCCCATGTTGCAGATTTGGGTGCAGATTTTCTGCTCCAAAAACTGCATCTCTTGGCAAGAAAAATGCTGCCGAAAAAATGCACGGGTTTTTTCTTTTTTTTTCCCCGCATTGTTTGATGTGTTTTTGATGCATTTTTTTATGCAATGTGATAGGAAAAACTCTGGGGGGAAAAAAACACAAATAATTGACACATCAATTGTTTTGGAGCAAATTTTTTTCTGCATTAAAATCTGCAAAGAAAAAAATGCAGGATTCTCATAGACTTTTCTGGGATGTGTTTTCCCTTGCAGATTGATCCAAATCTGCAAGAAAAAAAGTGAAAAAAAATTCAGCGTGTGCACACAGCCCTATAGTCCCTGTGTCTATGAGCATACGTAAACAGATCTTTAGAAAAAGTATTTTAAAGATATTTTATGAGAGTCTAATAAGTGCAGGGACTAGTCACAGGGGCGTTAGTTCCGTGGCTAGTTGGCCTACTTAGCATGTTATGTCCCTGTGGGCGTGATAATATGCTTTACAATATCCAGCATCATGGCAGCGGGATACAAAGTGCACATGCATGCAGCTTTGTACCGGTCTACCTTGAGCTCCTCTGACATATGTGTTTTACCCGGCTTTAGACACTCGCTGCCCGTGATCGGAAGTCGTCCGCATTTCCAGTCATGCGCCCTACTCCTCTGTGAAGACGGGACACATACTCAGCTTTCAAGTAATGCGCATGACCAGAAGTGTGGACAACTCCCAATCATGGCCACTGAGCGTCTTTGAAGCCGTGGCGCATACACCCACGACGCTGGGCATTGTAAAGCACAAGGGCGTGATAACATGCCAAGTGGGCCAACTAGTCAGGGAACTAAAGCCCCTGTGACTACTCACAGCCCTATTTAGCATCTTATAAATGATCTTTAGAAATACTTTCTCTAAAGATCTCTTTATCTAGGCTAGTGTATACAGGGACGGTTAGGCAGGGATCAGCAATATACACCCAGAACTGCTCATGGTTCTGGGTGCATATTGCACCCGACAGGTTCCCTTTAATGTGTTATCAGAACACTCAGACTTTAGACTTTTCTGATAATGACATTGTTAGATTATTCCTGTTCTATAACATTTTATTTGGCTGTAGTACTGGAGACCTTGGAAAGTTTTGACTTTGCAGCATACTGTATTTTAATATGTATTTACACAATTTTCGGTGTTTTGCTGCAAATCACACTAGTAAATGCTCCGTCATGAGTCGGTGATTTTTCTTTTTTCTTCTATGCCTAAATGATTCCTTGTCCACATAATTATCCATTCTAGTTTCAGATTTCTTTCACGTCTGTTATTCTGCAAGAAAAAGCTCATATACAACAAGCCTGTGGCAAAAATGGCCATAGAACTAGTTCCTGTCCTTTGCACACAGTACGAGCCCAGCTTGGGGCCGGCATCACCTGCTCCTGGACTAATCTGTCATTTGGTCTCTAAAGACTAATATCTTAGTACAGGGCTTCAGTGGATAATGGAAATGATATTTTTCGCTGGTTACGCTGTAAGGCCAGGGTCACACAGAATTGCGGGTTCACGCGGAGGTTGTGATACAATTAAAATAACTTGCAGTCAAAATGATGAATTATTCTCTGTAGCTTAAAAGATGCAGGTGATCTTGTGTCTATGGAAACAATTCTGAAATCCGGAATCTTTGTGAAACTGGTTTAGAAGAAACAGTATGTTCCTCAAATTTTCAGTTGCTCCTGAAAGCTATTTAATGGTTATGGGTTTGGGTCTCGCATACCGTTTAGTGCACCTCAAATATGCAGTTGCTAAGAAGCCTCTTCCTAAGGCCCCCTTCACACGCACGTGCCTCCGGTACATGCTAGGTCAGTTTCCGCATGTACTGGCGACACGGGCACACGTATACCCATTAAAATCAATGGGTTTATGTGCACGCACTTGTTCAGCCATTGGCCCGTGCCTCCATGTGGAGCAGACGTGAGCCCGTGTCACAGCTGCAATGCTCAGGGCGGGCGCTGCGGAGGAGAGGGAGGGGTTAATCCCCCCCATCTCCTCCATTGTCAGCCTGTGCATACATCGCACTGCACTGGGATAACATCCGAGTGCAGTCCAATGTTTCTCTCGCACCCATACACTTCAATGGGTGCGAGTGATACAGCTCTAGCAGAAAATCGCAGCATGTTGCCGCCAACTGCTGACCAACTGCTCTACCTCATTGACTAACATAGGTCCGAGTGCAATGCGAGATTTTCTCTCATTGCACTCGTCTGTTTTTTACACTCGTGTGAGAATGCCCTAAAAGTTTGTGACCTTTTTGCAGAAAGCTACTGTGACTTTTAGGAAGCAGCTTCTTAAAATTGCACTTCTGATATGTGCTATGTTTTTGCCAAACACTACATGGGACCTCAGCCTTGTCTTAACGCCAATTTATCATGTGCCCATTAAGGCCCACGTGCATACACATCAGACTGGAGTCTGGCAATCCTGTAGATATGAGCATGCTTCACCTATAGTGTAATATGTTTAGGGGCCTCCCGACTCTTCAGATGAGTTCAGTGGATCCGGATCTCTGAGAGGGCACAGGAGCGCATGGTTGAGACAAGCGTACCTTTATATAGAAGATTCAGGAGAGCGATGTTAGCAAGCAATAGTTCGGCCAACACTAGTGATAAGCAGGCACTACATTACTCGGTACTCGTAACGAGCAGTTTGACGCCTGGACGCGCTCTACTTGTGTACAGAGTATAATGGGCGTCAATGGGAATCTCAAGCATTTTTCTGGAAATTTGCTAATTTCCTCATTGATTTCCATTATACTCTTTATACGAGTCGAGCTCATCCGAGACTCCAGCTGCTCATTATGAGTACCGAGCACCTGAGCATGGTAGTGCTCGCTCATCTCTAGTCATTATCAGTACTTTGCATGGTAGTGCTCAATCATCACTAATCATCACAAGTGCTGAGCATAGCAGTGATCGCTCATCACTAATCAATATGAGTACAGAGCATCTCCGTGCCCACTCATCACTAATCATTACAAGTACCGAGCATGGCAGTGCTCACTCATTACTGGCTCACACCTAATGTGTGTGGGGTCTTTACAGCTAAAAGTATTCTATCAGTTATCCGTTTAAAAACCATGACGTTGTCATGGGTTACAAGAGAAAAGGTTTTGGTACTGTGTCAGCCAGTTGAAAAATGATTTGATTGTTCTCAGTGAGAGAAACAAAATTATAATCTTGTTGTGATGCCATGGGTGTCCTGTGGTGTCCGGCAAAAGAAGGTCACAGCATTTGGCTGTGCAAAATGGTCCCTGATTTCCTATTATTCCTGCTGTTAGTATTCAGTCTACTAGTTATCTCCTCTGCTTGGTTTTGATCCTCTTCCCCTCAGCTGCTAATCATCTGTGTGTCCCCTTGGGTCATTGCTGCTCTTCGCTGAACTTCTTCCTGGGGCATCTGGAGATGAGTTGTTCATGTGTTTTCCCCATGTATGCTCCCTGTGTCGTCTTTAGTGTTTAGTGGTGTTGACGAAGAGCTCATCTCACCCGTTCCCTATCTAGGGCCCTGCTCTAGGGTCAGGTATTGGCGCATAGGTTTCGCACCTATCTAGGGTGCTGAGGGACCCTAGGGGACAGTGATAGGTTTGGTCAGGGGTCACCATCTCCCCCTTCCCTAGACGCAGTGTTTACCTTCCCTTTCGCTGTTCGCTTGGTACTCCCCCGTACCTAGCGTGACAGATTTGCCCATGTTGCAACCACAGCATGTGAGCCCAGCCTAAAGTCCTAATTTTAATTCTCAATTGCCCCACTATCAGAAATATATGAACACAGTCCTGTATGGATACACAAAAGCATCAGGTGGTCCCTCAATTAGCTAATTATTGTGTGCCAGTGAGGCGCCTCCTATAAGTAGATTATTGGATTAGTATTAAATCTGGAATGCGATGAAGTCTGGATTAGCTGATTTCTAGGCAATTACATTAAAATACTACTCGTGCTTGTATGGAGCTGTCCAGCCGTACACACAAATGCACTGGAAGTAGTCTGCTACTTATAGCATTGCTTTCTATGGCATTGAGGTCGCTCTGTCCTGGCAGCTGGGGGATTTTTCTGGACCTTTTACAACCTTTATTTTTGGACAAACTAGATTTGTCCATTGTCAAAGGGTCTTTTATGGCATTCCGGCTTCTTGGCAGTGCCGCTATTGAGAAGTGCTATGGAGCAGAGCGGACTGGGTACTACACTCCAAATTTGGCCCAGAAGAAGCACAAGTGTCTACCACATAGGACAACTGCACTAAAGAGAAACGGGTCTTGTCTGTAGCAACCAGTTACCGCCGAGTGATGGAAGGATGAAAGCGACACCGTGATTGCCATAAAAATTGTGATCAATACGGCCGTGATTCCATGTGCAGAAGCACTGCGGTTTGTCAATGTGTTTTCTGCACATGTTCGCACCAAAAATACATATGTATTATAATATGTTTATAGTGTTTGTTGTGTTTTTAAAGTGTTTTTCTTTATTTTTGATGCAATATTTTTTTCTTTATCTTTAGTGCAGACACATCTGCAATGCTCCACTTAAAAACACAACTGTAATTTTCTGGCTCACAATAAAAGCTCACGGGGAAAAACTGCACCCAAAATAATGCACAAATCTCCATTTTGTTTAAATACACACTATACAAATATATATATATATATATATATATATATATATATATATATATATATATATATATATATATATATATATATATATATATATATATATATATATATATATATATATATATATATATATATATATATATATATATATATATATATATATATATATATATATATATGGGCCAGATGAACCAGGACCCCGGGCACAGCCCTCCCAAACCCAACTGGACAAAATAACCAATCACAGCAGCCTGACAAGAACCAGAATCAGGAAGATGGTAGACGAGGGCCAGGAGAGGTATGTCAGTGACTGGAGGACCGACATCAACACCTCACAGAAACTGACCACGTACCAGAGACTACAGACTGGCCCCGTATCTGGAGAAAATCCCGGACCCCAGAGACCGCAGGACCCTGAGCCGATATAGACTCAGTGCCCACAGTCTAGCCATCGAATCCGGACGTCACAAGCAGAGCTACAAGCCCAGAGAGGACAGACTGTGCCAACACTGTGACCTGGAGGCCGTGGAGGATGAAACCCACTTCCTGCTACACTGCACCAAGTACTCAGCAGTGAGGGACACTCACTTCAGGAGACTCTCCCATCTCTTCCCGGATTTCAGCTCCATGAAGGAGGAAGAGAAAATATATATCCTGCTGGGGGAAGAAGAGAGCGCAGTGGAGATAGCAGCGCAGTATGTGAGCGAATGCCATAGACTTCGAGAAAGAGAACTATGATAAGTCATGGACTTCCATAGCCCCCCATCCCAGATGTGGCCCCCCAATCCCCACCCTGGATATGTCCCATCCACCGTTACCACAGTCCCACCGTGGATATGCCCCATCATAAGCCATGGACTTCCATAGCCCCCATCCTAGAAGTGCCCCCACAGTCCCCACCCTGGATGTGCCCCATCCATCCTTCCTACAGTCCCCACCCACCATCCCCACAGCCCCAGCCCCTAATGTACACTTGCTTTGGCAAAACTAATTTGTATTTGGTCCTGCCAATAAAGCTTATTTGATTTTGATATATATATATATATATATATATATATATATATATATATATATATATATATATATATATATATATATATATATATATATATATATATATATATATATATATAATTTTTTTTTTTTTCTTTTACAAAATTAGTTACCTTGATTGAATTGTGAAACTAGGCGCTTTCTTTTCACGGAAAAAATGCAGAATAAAAAACTACCTGTAGATAAAGGGTTAGGCTGTGTGCGCTCTGCACCGCACACAAAAGGTCCGCTTCAGAGCGCAGCTGAAAAGCTCTGTTCTGAAGCGCCTGGTGCCTGCAGAATTAGTGCGCTCTGCATGCAGCCTCTCCCTATAGACAGCATGCAAAGCGCACGAAAGAAGTGACATGTCACTTCTTAGAACGCACGCTTCGGGCAGCAGCCGAATCGCTGCGTTCTAATACGCCACGTGCGCACGTCTCATGCACAATCTTCATAGATTCTGCTGGGGACGCAGGACGCATGCAGTTACGCTGCGGTGCAGAACGCAGCATAATTGCATGAAATACGCACACGTGCGCACATAGCCTTAGTCTGCAGGTAAATGTACAAATCCTGCGCAACCAGTGAGAAAATTAAGTTATATCCTCACTGTCATCGCTCACCTCCAATCATTGTAAATCAGGCAATGAGAGCAACTGTAATCACTTACTGACACGCTGAGTGACAGCCAGCTCTTCACACGTACACTGCAGGTCAGGTTGTCAATTAATGTGCTGTACAGTGATTTCTGCTCTGGCCACTGTGCAGTGAGTAGTGACTGCCACTTTTCCCTAAAACCCTTCATTGACTGGAAGCGAGCGGCGCATCTCAAAGTGACGTCAGTCAACCTTTAGGAGAACATCTCAATGGCCCTGTGTAAAGTTGTTTTTGTTTTATGGAGGTACAGTGGAACCTTGGATTACGAGCATAATTTGTTCCGGGAGTGCGCTCTTAAACCAAGTTACTCTTATATCAAAGCAAATTTTCCAATAGGAAATAATTGAAACAGAGACCCTTCGTTCCACAACCCAAAAATATTTACAGTATTTATTACAGTAATACAAAATAATGTACTGTATTCATATAAAATTATAACAGTACACTAATACAAAATACTGTACAGTAAAAAACATAAACAAATTAAACTGCACATTAGCTTATAATAGAATTGTTGGTGTGCGGGAGGTACAGTATAGAGAGAAAAAATGATGTATAAATATGACAACCTTTATTCTAGTACAGTACACAAAAAACACCCCAAATCTATTCTCCCCAAAATAAGGGCATAACTAAGAAAAATGTGGGGTAGGAACACTGCACAGGCAGATTACAATACAAGCAATGTGCTGCACTGGTTATCAGAAAGAATGTACAGTGCTGTATCCACAAATGCAAGTTGATAGATATGCTGTACAGTATATACTGTACAATGGTATACTGTACATATGTACAGAAAGTTACCTCCAGAGCGGGTCCGAGGGTGGTGAAAGGACAGAACCGGAAGTGTGCACGGTGAGTATTTGCTCTTATTGCAAATCATTGCTCTCAAACCAAGTTACAAATGTGTAAAAAGCTTTGCTTGTCTTGCAGAAACGCTCTCAAACCAAGTTACTCTTAATCCAAGGTTCCACTGTATTACTTTTTGTAATTGTAGTAATACTCTATTATTTACTAGCGTGGATTGCCGACAAATTGATACAAAGACAAGCATATAAGTTCACCCTTATTGTTTCTTTTTCCACTTTCTAATGTCCGCTACTTATTTACAGATCAGTTACAACTGCGGGATCCTCTCTGACCAGAAGAGTTTTATTCCCACCTCTTCCTCCCCAACAACGACCCTTTAGAGTATCTAATTTTGACAGAAGCAGGAGGAAAGGTGTGGTAGCCGGAACACTAAAGCAACTCCTAGAAAAGGTATTTGTCCCACATTTATGCTATGAGCTGTAATGTCTGTAGTTTTGATTTAATTTTAACTATTAATTTCCTGAAAATTGGTACAAGTTCACAGAGTTTAGCAGACCCTGAAATTAACTGTAAGATATAAATCTTGGCACCATAATGTTTTCTTTCCTCCTAGTTATCAGAAGGTGCCACCCCATGACATATCATACCATACCTCCTATTTTGGTTTTGGCTCGGATAATGACAACATGTGCAAAACCAACTTCTAAGAAACAATGGGCTTGTTTGTAGAGGTGGTACAAATTTGATTTGCAGGTCCCATTCCATCGGTCACGACAGTAGTCTGTGCCCGCTGGAATGGGAGAGGCAGTACTGCGTCTTACCTGACTGTCTACAGCTCTTCTTTTGATTAGTGGGACTGGTACTACATCTCATGAGCATCACACCAAAATAATGACGCTGCTCCCGGATGCCTAATTAGAAGAATATTCGAGGATGCAATCAGGTAAGAGCTGATTTTCCCTCTTCCATTCCTGCAGCTACAGATCACTATCATGGCCTGTGGAATTGGTTGTGCAAATAAATTTGCACCAATTCTACTTTTTGGCAAAAATAGCCAATTCAAGTTCAGTTTTCATATTGTAAACACCACGGAGAAAATGAAACCTGAAATGTGAGTATGCAGTAAAGCCAGATAACAGACCACTCCTTAAAGTGTTAGAGATGTCTTAAGGTGGTGTCACACACAGCGACGGCGACAACGACGTCGCTGCTACGTCACCATTTTCTGTGACGTAGCAGTGATGTCCCGTCGCTGTGTGTGACATCCAGCAACGAGCTGGCCCCTGCTGTGAGGTCGCCGCTCGTTGCTGAATGTCCTGCTTCATTTTTTGCTCGTCGCTCTCCCGCTGTGAAGCGCACATTGCTGTGTGTGACAGCGAGAGAGCGACGAACTGAAGCGAGCAGGGAGCCAGCTTCTGGCAGCCTGCGGTAAGCTGTAACCACGGTAAACATCGGGTAACCAAGGGAAGCCCTTTCCTTGGTTACCCGATATTTACCTTCGTTACCAGCGTCCGCTGCTCTCACGCTGCCAGTGCCGGCTCCCTGCACGCCAGAGTACACATCGGGTAAATAAGCAAGGGTTTGCTTGTTAACCCGATGTGTACTCTGGCGTGCAGGGAGCCAGCGCTAAGCGGTGTGCACTGGTAACCAATGTAAATATCGGGTAACCAAGCCCTTGGTTACCCGATATTTACCTTAGTTACCAAGCACAGCACCGCTTCCACCCGTGGCTAGTGGCTGGTAACTGGTCGCTGGTGAGATCTGCCTGTTTGACAGCTCACCAGCAACCATGTAACGACGCAGCAGCGATCCTGATAAGGTCAGGTCGCCCGTCGTGATCGCTGCTGCGTCGCTATGTGTGAACCCAGCATTAGTCGTCTCTCTATGACTTTAATGATAAACAAATGTAATTAGGTTACTGTTGGGCATCTATCATAGCCTCAGTCATCCATTTTTCTCTACAAACTTTCAATCCCTCTTCAAGATATTTAAATTTGGAATTTTCGGTGTAGGCAATTCAGGCCCCATCACAGCCATGACCAGTTAACACTTGGAAAAAAAAATATGTGGACTGCCGCTCTCTTGTTGATAACAGGCGGGTTAAACAGACAGCTGGGGGCTGGTATTATCATGGTGGAAGGGCCATAGTTTATGGCCCGTCCCAGCCTAAAAATAGCAACCTGCAGCCACCCCAGAAGTGGCGTATCCATTAGATGCGCTAAATCTGGTGCTTTACCCGGCCCTGGAGCAGGGGTAATAGTTAATGGGGTTGATGTCAGCTGTGAATTAACAGCTGACATCAAGCCTAGAGGTTAGTAATAGATAGGGGTGTATCAGACACCCCTCATTACTAACCCGGTAAGTGGTTAAAAAAAACACACACAGGAAAAAATACATTATTTGAATAAAGACTCCCCCCCCCCCCCCACACACCCTCGTTCACCAATTTATTAAATAAAAAAATTGTGGATGTTCCGACGATAATCCAACAGGTGATGTCCCACGATGCCCATCAATTCCTATAGAGTCTCGTTCTCAGAACAAGAGTCCTTAGGTTACTGCAAGTCAGAGCCAGCTCTGGATTTTCCCACAGGCTGATGTCATTAACCGTATATGACCTCACTACTCGTGGGAAACTCTGGGTCTGGCACTGCCTTCTCTGACTGTAATACCAGGCAAGAGCGGTGAGGTCATGTAAGGTTACTGACGTCATCTCTGCTCTCGCTGGGTATCGCGGTCGTAGCAGGCCTGCAGTTTCCCACAAGCGGTGAGGTCATGTAAGGTTAATAAAGTCAGCACCCTTGGAGAAAATCCAGAGTTGGCGCTGACTGCAATAACCTATGGAGTCTCCTTCTGAGAACGATACCGAATAGGAATTGATGGGTGTCTTGAGACATCAGCTGTTGGATTAGTGCCAGAACTTCCAGTATTTCTTAAATGTAATAAAATGATGCATGTGGGCTTATAGGGGAGCCTTTATTCAAAAAAAAACTATTTTTGTGTGTGGTTTTTAACCACTTACTGTGTCAGTAATAGGGGGTTCTGATAGAGCATTATCCATTACTAACCTCTGGACTTTGTCAGCTGTGAATTGACAGCTGACATCAACCGCATTAAATATTATCCCGATGCTACCGCACGAGAGCAATCGGGAACAGCTGGACAAAGTGCCAGATTTTACGCATCTAATCGATGCGCCACTGCTGGACCAGTTGAGGGCTGCTAATTTTAGTTTTCGAAGTACCAAATCACCATGTCTCTTCCCTCTCTGGTAATACCAGCTCCCAGCATTCTGCTTTACCTTGGCTGGTTGTTGAAAATGAGGGGTACTTCACCTTGTTTATTGTTTTATTTTTTTTTTAGTTTGGTTTTTCATTATTAAAATAAATAATTTTATTTAACCCCTTAACGACCGCGGGCCATAAAATTACGTCTTAGCAGTCATAACATTACTGCACGTGGTCTCCTGGCAGTAGCATGCTGCGATCGGCGCACATCTCAGCTGATTTTCACAGCTGAGATATGTGCCTGCTAGGCACGAGCAGAATCGTTATCTGCTCGTGCCGTTTAACCCCTGTACTGGAGCTGTCAATATGTGACAGCGCCATTATAAACGCGATCGCGGTAATGTTTTACTTACCGCCCGATACCTGAAGTCACGTGACATGATCACGTGACTTCCGATGGTTGTCATGGTAGCACAGGGTAATGTGATGACTCCTGTGCTAGACATGAACTACTTTCACTTTCCATGGAGGCCAGGGAAGCAGAAAGTGCACGTATCTGCTGTTTACAGCTGTGTAGCTGTGATCAGCAGATAGTGCAGAGCGATCGGATTGCTGATCCCAATAGCCCCCTAGGGGGACTTGTAAAATAAAAAAAAAAAGTTTTAAAAAATTAAAAAAAAAACAAGTTTAAATCACCCCCCTTTCGCCCCATTGAAAATTAAAGGGTTAAAAAATATACACACATTTGGTATCGCCGCGTTCAGAAACGCCCGATCTATCAAAATATAAAATCAATTAATCTGATCAGTAAACGGCGTAGCGGCAAAAAAATTCCAAACGCCAAAATGACGTTTTTTTGTCGCCATAACTTTTGCGCAAAATGAGAACGCTACGGGTCACGGAATATGGCATAAAACGTGCGCCACTTTTTTCAGACTTCCGAATTTTTTTTAACCCCTTATATAAAAGTAAACCTATACATGTTTGGTGTCTACGAACTCGCACTGACCTGAGGTATCACATAGATACATCAGTTTTACCATATAGTGAACACAGTGAATAAAATATCTCAAAAACAATAGTGCTATCGCACTTTTTTTGCAATTTTTCTGCATTTGGAATCTTTTTGCCATTTTCCAGTACACTATATGGTAAAACCTATGGTTTCATTGAAAAGTACAGCTTGTTCCGCAAAAAATGAGCCCTCACATGACCATATTGACTGAAAAATAAAAACGTTACGTCTCTTAGAAAAAGAATGGCGAAAAAAAAAGCGGAAAGCGAAAAATCGGCCGGTCGTGAAGGGGTTAAATAATGGGAAAAAAAAAACCCCAGTCGTGGAATACACTATTTTTTTTGATAACCCGCCTAGGTAAAGAAGACCACAGCCACAAATATATATATATTATATTATATTATTATATTATATCTGCCTTATCTACAGGAAAACACTATGTATAACTGTCCTGCTCTTACCCCTATTTTGCTTCCTTTTTATAGCCCCCTAGTCCTTACTGTGGCTACTTTGCAGGCATTTTACATCACTGAAATTCAGGTCCCCCTTGACTTATATGGGACTCGTTGTCTGTGTCAAGTCCAATTCCTGAACCAAACCCCTGTTTTGTTTGGTTTTTGTTTTTTTTTTTGGGTTTTTTTTTTATAGTCCGGGTGAACCCAAATGTCCATGGGTCCGCTCATATCTAATCATCACATATGGTTATATGTATTGCAATGATCTTTTTATTTAAAAAAACAAAACAAACTGAACATCCGCTGACCGTCAATATGTATCTCTTAATGTATTAGGATGACCATTTATGTAATATTAATTTTGTGATTGTCATAATGTTTTACATTTAACATAAAGTAGTAGTCTAGATATTTTTACACTTATTGATAACATATCTCGTATCTTTGGTTATGACATGAATTCTAATATACGCTGTGTTCTGTTTATTAATACAGTATAATCTTTTTGGTCCTTTTCTTATTAATTTAACTTTATTTTTTTCCCTGTTTTTTTTTTTTCTTTTTTTTTTTTTTTCTAATAATCACCTAGCTGTATATTTTATACAAATATATTTATTCGCTCTTACTGTTGATCAATAAAAGTTTTAGCACTTATTTACCAGATGCACTTAAAGGGAATCAGTCAGTAGTTTTTACTACCTCACCTGAGAGAAGCATGTAGGCAAAGAGATTCTGAATCGAATGATGTCTCACTTAATTACTGGCTGCACACGTTCTGACACTATCAAAGATTTTAGATTTTGCATGTAGCAGAGCTGAGAGAGCTGCCGCTGCCAACACCAGGCTTTCACTGCGCATTTCTATAGACAGAAGCTGCTAATCAGAGAGAGAGGTGGAGTTGGACTTCAGCTCATGCACTAATGATGCTAGGAAGCCTAAGCTAACATTGCAGGTAAACAAAAAACATACTTTGTGATAAGAGACACGGCTGAATTCTGTTTTTTAACTTTTACAGCATGCTGTCTTCTGATGATATACCAAAAATCTGCTGACAGAGTTCCTTTAATGCTTGCGCTGTCACCTCTTCAATGCTGGAGTGCCCCTCACAAGCTCTGGTAACCTGGACGATGCACGTGACCAGAGATGGCACCATTCTATGTTGTCATCTTCGCTTGAATGCATCCTCCAGATGACTAGTTCCTGGGCACTGCCATAATCTAATGGATAATGAAATTAAATCTGGCGGGTCACCACAATGAATTTGCACCACATATGGCCATGTGTAAGCACTAGGGCTGAGCGGATCCTGACTGTAAAAGTCCAGATCCATGTCGTTGCGGGCTGACAATACCAGCCCCCCAGCTGATTTTATCTTGGATGGGTATAAAAATTAGGGGGGACCGCACGTTTTTTTTTTTCTGTAAATAATAAAGGAAAAAAAAAAAGCCGCATGTCATTTCTTTTAGGTCGGAGTTACACTTGTGGGGGACTCTCGAGTCTGACATCGCATCCCCGACACAGCCGCGCACACTTCTGACAGGAGCATGCATGTGTTTCGTTTCTAGGTACATGCACGCTCATGTTCAGAGAACGGCAGGCTGTGCTGGGTGATGTCATGTCAGACATGTACGAGTCTGCCATCTCATCACCGGCACAGCCGCACACTTCTGACACAAGCGTGCAAGTGTTTCTAGGTACATGCACGATCATCATACTGACCCGCAGACCCTTTCACTGCTTTCCCCACCCACCGGCCGTCCTGGCGCCTGTGATTGGCAGCGTGTCAGCTGAGTGCAACCAATCAGGGTGGGGGTGCATCTAACTGAAACCAATTACACACGCCGGTGGGCGGGAAAAACAGTGAATATTGAATTGTCAGTTCCGGAAGGGAAAAGCGTGACCCGGAAGGAGTTTGCCGCCATGACACAGCTACAGTGAGTACACCGCGCACGCTCCTTTCCCCTATCCCTTCCACCAACGTTTTCAATCTCCGGATTCTAGTCCCCATTGATTTATATTTGCACCGGATTCTGGAGCGGATTTTTTTATTTTTATTGAGCAGTGATCCGCCTGTCCCGGATTTTTGCGAGTCCGAGCAGCTCGTGTGTGTGTGTGTGTGTGTGTGTGTGTGTGTGTGTGTGTGTGTGTGTGTGTGTGTGTGTGTGTGTGTGTGTGTGTGTGTGTGTGTGTGTGTGTGTGTGTGTGTGTGTGTGTGTGTGTGTGTGTGTGTGTGTGCGCTCGTTCGTTCTATCCCTCTCTTTTTGAAATACTGATCACCTCTTGGCAAAGTTGTTTTACACAATGAAACGCACATTGAGGTTCCTTTTCTACTGGGTGGGAGATGCAGATAAAATTCTACCATAATGACAACAGGTATCCATATTGAGTGGCTTGTAAAATGCAGTTTATATGCATTACATTTTACCTGCATTATGCGATCTAATTAAGCTTCTATTGATATATATTTAAATATTTCCGCATAGACTGTAAGCTTACGAGCAGGGCCCTCTCTCCTCCTGGTATCTTAATTTTGTTATTTTGTATTGTCTCATATTGTCTGTACATGTCCTCTCTGAATTGTAAAGCGCTGCGGAATATGTTGGTGCTATAGCAATAAAAATTATTTATTATTTTTTAATATTATTAAATATTAAACTTCCTTTAAACTTATCATTGCAGGCAGTTGAGACACTGTTTATTGTCACCAGTGTCGTAACCCTGGTGCTAGAAGAAGATGGCACTGTTGTGGACACGGAGGAGTTCTTTCAGTCTTTGGAGGACAACACACAGTTTCTACTTCTGGAGGGAAGACAAAAGTGGGCACAAGTATGTTCTCCAAAGACTTATTCTGTCTGATCAGTAATTAGAATAGAACTATTTCTACTGGCATCTGTCATGTTGGGCCCTGGATTTAAATATGTATGTCAGTTTTCACACATGAGTGATTTAAGTATGACAATGTTATCAGCCATGTATATTAACATCTGGATCACATGTTGTGCTTTATTGAACATGCATTAGTGGCACGATTTGTCTGATAAACCCACTAAAACAGCAAGTCTGTAGTATCTAGGCATCCAGTCTGCTACAGGTTAGGCTACTTTCACACTTGCGTTCAGCGGAGTCCGTCACTATGGAGAATAGCGCAGTCCGTCAACGCACTGCGCTATTCTCCATAGACTTGTATGGACAATGCACTGCAACGCAAGTGTCAGCGTTGCATCCGCTGGACAACGCAGCGTCGTTATTTTGATGCTGCGTCGGGCAGAAGGAACGCAGCATGTAACGTTTTTTGAGCAGCGCAATCCGTAGGATCTCACTGCGCATGCTTTTTTTTTTTTTTTTTTTTTTTTTTTTTTTTTAAATCACAATCTTTTATTTTGTCTCTCAGTGGCCGAACGCTCAGCTGAGCGCCCGGCCGCCGGCATGTGAGAGCGCTCAGCTGAGCGCCCGGTCGCCGGCATGTGAGAGCGCTCAGCTGAGCGCCCGGCCGCCAGCATGAGAGCGCTCAGCTGAGCGCCCGGCCGCCGGCATGTGAGAGCGCTCAGCTGAGCGCCCGGCCGCCGGCATGTGAGAGCGCTCAGCTGAGCGCCCGGCCGCCGGCATGTGAGAGCGCTCAGCTGAGCGCCCGGCCGCCGGCATGTGAGAGCGCTCAGCTGAGCGCCCGGCCGCCGGCATGTGAGAGCGCTCAGCTGAGCGCCCGGCCACTGGGTGATCATCTGATCGTTCACAATAGTCTGCTGCTGGTAAAACTGTAAAGGATAAAAAAAAATTAAAAAAAGCTTTCCATTGTTTTGTACGATCCCTTGCATCCGTTGTGCCATTATATGCAACGTATCCGTTGCATCCGTCACACAATGCAATGCTACGGATACCGTTCAACGCAAGTGTGAAAGTAGCCTTAGTTGGGTCTCCGCTCCAAAGATATTTGTTGCTGGCCTAACAGAAGGGAAAGGAAACGTTTTCTAGACCCTAATCACTCCACCTTCCCTACTCGCTAAAAATAAGCACCCATTACATACTATCTAACCCCAGATCATATCTGGTTATTGGCAGCTTTCTTTTTTGTAAAGTTGGGAACATTTCCGCCATTTTGATCAGTAAAATTTGAATTTAAAAATCCCTTAATTTCAGTATGAATAATAAAATTTGAGAGTCCTCAGTGGTTGATCCCTTTTAATGGCTAACTGAAAAGATGGTAATAAATAGGAAGCTTTCCAGACTACTCGGGTCTCTTCATCAGGGATAGTAGGCCTGAGTAGTCTCCAAAGCTTGCTATTACCATCTGTTCAGTTAACCATTAAAAAGGTATCAACCACTGAGGACTCTCAAATCTTATTATTTTTTCTATCTACTGGCTAAGGCAGCGCTCACATCAGCGGTATTTTTCCACAAAACCGGATCCGTCACAATTGCGTTTCACTTCTATTAATTTCCAATGGAGTCGCGGCAAGATGCGATCACATGCAGTTGTGTATGACGCACGCAACCACATGTGACTGCATCTTGCCGCGATTTCATTGGAAATTAATAGAACTGAAACACATTTGTGACAGATCCAGTTTTGCGGCAAAATACCGCTGATGTGAGCGCTGCCTAACCCAGTAGAAAAATATAGTTTAACTTCAGTATATTACCACTAGGTGGCAGGCACATATTGCATGATAAGCATTGCATGCTTTTCATCCGCCTTGTCACACAATTCATACTTGGTGCTAGTCAAGGGATAAGAAAGAAGTGTTGCTGTAGTCCTAATTCACATCACCTACTTCGGCTACTCCAATACTCTGCAATGAAAACATAGCACCTGGATAAACACATATGTAGAGCAGGATTTTCAAGAACATTTTCTTTAGGTAATTAAGTTCCACAGTTATGCTATAACAGTGCCAGACACTGTACTTGCCACGACAGTGGAGCCATAGAGTGCCAAATACAGTACTATCCATAGTGCCGTAATAGGCTGTGGTGCTGCAGAGTGCTAAACGCAGTAATATTCATTGTGCCGCAGTTAGCTGTGGTGCCGCAGAGTGCCAAACACAGTACTACCATGGTGCCGCAATAGGCTGTGGTGCTACAAAATGCTAAACTCAGTACAATCCATGGTGTGTGTGAGCAGATTGGTACTATGCAGCACCACGGATAGTACTGTGTTTACCAAAGACTGTATTATCCACGGTGCCACATTAGCCTATGATGTTGCAAACTGCCAAACACAGCACTATTCATGGTGCCACAGAGTGCTAAACTCAGAATTATCCATGGTGTGTAGTTTTCTATGGTGCCGCAGAGTTCTAAACCCTGTACTATCAGTGGCGCCGCAGAGACTGAAAGACAGTACTATCCATGGTGCCGCAGTAGGCTGTGGTGCAGCAGGGTGCTAAAGGCAATACTGTCCATGGTACCGTAGTTAGCCATGGTGCCGCAAAGTGCCAAAGACAGTACTACCCATTGCACCGCAGTTTAGCTGGTGTGCTGCAGAGTGCCAAACACAGTACTGGTCATGGTGCCACCGTTTATATTTGGTGTTAGAGTGCTGAACACAGTACTTACCATTGTGCTGCAGTCAGTCACAGTGCCCTTAGTCGGCACACAAAGTACATTTCATGCTCTAGCATTTCTGCTACAAGAATTAAGTTACTAGTGAGCTCCTGTACACTTTGATCATCCTGCTCCTATACAGATCTGCACAGGAAAATCTACCAGGGAAAGCATGTCATGTTCTGTCTGTAAATCAGAATCACACTGCTCCTCTTAATAAGTTAATGAAAAGCACGACTCAGGAAAGCATGTGAGATTGGAAAAAGGAAGAGGGGAGGCAGGAACCCAAGAGTCTAAATGTACAATGAGAGGATGGGTTCCAATAAAGATGTGCGAACCAGGGCACCACAGTGGTGAGTGAAAAAGTTGTCATGATTGCTTTTCAAACTTTTAGGGTGTGTGCGCACGTTGCGTCGTGTCCCTGCAGAAATTTCTGCAGTGATTTGACAGTACATGTGCGCGTCAAATCGCTGCAGAAACACTGCGTAATGAATGCAGTGAAAAATCTGATTTCATGCGCTCTGGATGCAGCCCCCACCATAGACAGAGCGGGACCTGCATCCAAAGTGCACAGAATAAGTGACATGTTGCTTTTTAGAACGCAGCGTTTTGGCAGCATGCAAATTGTTGCATTCTAAAACTCAACGTGCGCATGGATTATGCACAATCTTCATAGATTGTGCTGGGGACGCAGGACGCATGCAGTTACACTGCAGTGCACTACGCAGCGTAACTGCACACAAACACGCAACGTGCGCACAGAGCCTTAAGCAGCCTTGTGCAAAGTGAGGTCTGCATCTGGCATTTGGCTGTCAATGTCCGTCCAGCCAGTGGACTTGGGACAGCCAAACAGATGGAAGTCAAATGCTGTGCCTGTGCTGGGAGTTTTATTGCAGTGTGCACCTTAACTGCTTAGACCTGTGGATGCAGGTCAGCTGCATACAATGCAATGTGCACACCTTTTTATTGCTGAGGTGCTCATCACTGTGCGCACAGCTGATCCCGTACACCAATAAGATTCACCTCCACGCTGCCTGAGCAGCACATAGTGAGGTCCCTGCCACCTTACCTTTTTAGTAGAAGATATAAAATCTCTGCCACTTCAATATAAATCTATTTAAAGACCTACACATCCATTTAAGGCTATGTGCGCACTTACCGGATTTTGCCGCGGATTTTTCGCGGATTTGCTGCATGTTTCGCTGCAGAAAATGTTCATAACATCTCTGCAGTGAATCACCAGCAAATCCTATGGAGAAAAAAATTCCTGTGCGCACTGGGCGGAATTTGACAGCTGCATGTTTTGCTGCGGGAATCCCGCAGCAAAAACAAGTGCATGTCACTTCTTTTCCGCACATCGCTGCGGGATTTCCCTCCATTGACTCAATGTTAATCATGAAATCCCGCAGGGAATAACGCAGGCAGCAAATTCTGTGCGGTTCACTGCGTTTTCCTGCGTTATTCCCTGCGGTATTTCGCGGTTTACCTCCGGTAATGTGCATCACTTGCTTGCGGTTTTGCAGGGAAGTGATGTCATTACAGGAAGAGGAAGCCGTGCAGAGTAAACACAAACACATCACAGACACAGACACAGACACACAGACATCACAGACATAGAACACATAGACACAGACACATAGAACACACATAGAAAGAAAACGGAAATATAGGAAAAAAAGAACGTGGGCTCCGCTGCATATTTACCGTCCAGCCGAGGTAAGCACACAGCGGCGGCCCGGTATTCTCAGGCTGGGGAGGGAGAGGGGCAGGGGTAATGTCCCCCGCCTCACTCCCCCTCCCGCAGCCGAGAATATCAGCCGCAGCTGCCCCGGCACTGTCGCATGTATTATGCGACAATACCGGCGTGTCCTCGGCTCTTCTTGCCACCGTGTAGCAGTGGTGGCAAGGTAATACAAGGGGTTAATGGTGATGGGGGACCACCGCCATTAACCCCAGGCTTGATCATGGCAGCGTCTATGTGACAGCTGACATGATCAACCCGTAAGTAAAGTGAAAAAGACACAGACACCGAAAAATCCTTTTATTTTAAATAAAACAAACAAGCCTCGTTCACCCTTTTATTAACCCCCCCCAAACAAAGTTCCGGCGTAATCCACAGGTCCGACGTCCTGCGCTGCTTCCATCCAGCCGCGACTGTCACAGACAGGCTGAAAGCAGCAGACAGCAGAGGTAATTACCGGTCATTTCCCACGGCCGGTAATGTGAACTCACTGCCGACCGTGGGAAATGCAGCGATCTGTCATCTATCTATCCTTCTATCTATCTGTCTGTCTATCTATCTATCCCTCTATCTATTCTTCTGTCTATCTACTATCTCAGAATTAAAGGACTTTTTTTTTTTTTCTTCAATGTGCTTTATTGCATTGAATGCAATAAAGCACATCCCAACCCGCACGCGGCAATACCGCGAATAATACCGCGGTCAAACCGCATGCGGTTTTCGGATGCGGTTTCCCGCGGTTTTTTACCGCGGGTGCGGTAATCTTTGAGGACATGCGGAATTTTCACAAGAAAATTCCATTTCCCAGTGCGCACAGAGCCTAAGGGTTACATTTTACACATTAAATGTCTTTTAATACCTTTTCCCTTGGCCCAAAGTGTGCTTCTGGAGCTGCATCCCACCATAAAAAGTATACTTACAGGATGCATCTGCGCCATTTGGCACTGATCGCTGCAGCTGTCATGTGACATTCTTTTTCTTACATAGGTTAAAGAAACCTAGGTCCATCAAGTTCAACGTTTTTTCTTTTTCTTTTTTTTTTTTTCTTAGGAACAAAATAATAACCTACAATGTAATGTGTACTGAGGAAATCATCCAGCCCTTTTTTAAAATATGTTAGTTTCTGCCATTACTACCTCTTGTGGTAGTGTATTCCACAGTCTGACTGCTCTAACTGTAAAGAACCCGTTCCTATTTAGCTGCCGGAATCTCCTTTGTTCTATTCGCAGCGAGTCCCTCCTGATCCTTTAGTATTGTCTTTGGAAAGAAAGTCATGTGCCAGTCCCTTGTATAGACCACACATGTATTTATGCATATACCGTATTTTCCGGTGTATAAGACTAGCCCCAACTTTTCCAGTTAAAATATACAGTTTGGGATATACCGTTTATACTCGAGTATAAGCCGAGGTCCCTATTTAACCACAAAAAACTGGGATACCTTATTGACTAGGGTGGGAAATGTAGCAGCTACTGGAAAAGTTCAAAAATAAAAGTAGATCCCAATAAAATGTAATGTTCCTCCTTGTAGTAATGTGCCCCATCCTTGTTACCCCTTGTAGTAATGTGCCCCATCCTTGTGACCCTTCCTTGGGCCCTCTAGTAATGTAACCTGCAGTAATGTGCCCATTGTTTAGTAATGTCCTCCTCCTGGGCCCCTTCTTGTCCCTTTATTATGCTGTTGTTTACATACAATAAAAAATATTCTCACCTGTCCTCCATTTCCATGGTGTCCTTTGCTGCTTCTTGCAGACCGCAGGCATATAGACCCCACCATGATCGCGTCCAGTACACTGGGCCGCCTCTGCTGTCAGCGTTTTACTGCAGTTGAATGCTTTGCGCTGCCACCGTAAAGCATTCAACTGCAGTAAAGCCATGACGGCAGATAGCAGCACCGGACGCGATCACGGAGGGGTCTATATGCCTGGGAGGCAGAGGAGGTAATAGGATACAAGGTCGGGCCAGAGGGATCCGCTACCCCTCGATAGTCTTGGAGACAGGGAGGACTAATTATACGCCCTATAAGACGACCCCCGGCGTATAAGATGACCCTCGACTTTTGAGAAGATTTTCAGGGGTTAAAAACTTGTGTTATACGCCGCAAAATACGATAAATGCGATCTCTGAGATGTCTTTTTTTCTAAGCTAAATAAGCCCAACTTTTTCAACCTCTCATTATATGGGAGGCCTTCCATTCTTTGTAGTCTAGTTACTCGCCATTGAACTCACTCTCACTCCTGAATGTCCTTTTTAAAATGTGGAGCCCAAAACGGGATCCCATATTCTAGATATGACCTTACAAGTGCTTTATGGAAGGGTAACCAAAAATTGGAATTACCACAGATCCCTGCGGTGGTACCCTACTTTTAGCCAATTCCTTACCTATCTGCATGTAGTTTCCCCTAGTTCCTGCTTCTGTTCAGCCCTTCTTTACAGTACCAGTGTGACCCCATGGGCAAATTAATTGCCCAATCCTGTTTTTAAATATTTATTCTGAAGAAAACAAGTTATCCCCTATTCCTAAGAAATTAGTGCTTTGCAGCCCTCAGTCAGACTCTCAGCTATCTGCAGTTATCCCCTATGCTTTGGATAATAGCTAGCTTGTTTTTTGTGGAATAACCCTCTAAATTTCATGTTGATCATGTAATTATCCACACTAGTTTGGAACCTTATTTTTGGGGGGTTTCAGAACTCCTGTGCCGCTTGTTATTCAGCTAATAAGGCTGTAATTGGTAGTGCAGCTCTGTTCCAATCACTACAGATCAAGTACGTATTAATAGCCTTAATATTAAACTCTCAGAAATCCCCTTTGAACCTCCAGTGGCTGATCTAATAACAGGCGTGTTCTGTGTGTGCATATGGTTAAAAATACATGGGATTGCTAATCACCAGGATGAATAATGCTTACAAGTTTATTTCTGTGCTTGGGAGGACAGCTTTATATTTCACAATCTTTTCATAGGCTTTTAGGTAGATAAATATTAGAGGATGTCCTCTATGATGGTTGCTGATAGCCTGCAGCGCTCCTGTGGCATCAGCATGTCCCTCGAGCTGGCGGACCCAACGCTGGCACAGGGCTGGTGCGAGAGGCAAGTATAAAAACAACAGCATTTAAGAAGCAGTTGTCCAACCTCTTTAAGCTGTCCATACGCCTTAGGCCTCCTTCACATTTCCATGTTTCCAGTACGTGAGGGATCTGTGTTTTTTCACACTTACACATTATAACCTTTGGGGCTGCTCACATGTCCATGCTTTTTCCGGCAGAACGGATGACAAGGGCCAATAAAAGTCTGTGTGTCGCGGGCGGAGGAGGGGACGCTGCGCTCTCCCACTGCTCGGGTCTGGCTGCCGCTGCTGCTGCGGCCTCTGCTGCTCGGTGGCTCGAGCGATGGGCCGGATCCCGGGGACTCGAGCGGCGCTCCTCGCCCGTGAGTGAAAAGGGGTTTGGTTTTGGGGATTTATTGTCCGTGATGCCACCCACGGTTGTGGTGATTGTGTGGACACCACCGCTGCTCTGTATGGGGATCCCGGGAGCGGTGACAGGGAGCAGCAGAGTTGTTAGTCCTCCCCTCCGTGGGTAGGGGTTGGTTGTCCCGGGGCCCAGTGATGGGGTGGGGATGGATGGCAGGCCGGGTGCGGGGCCTGGTGAGGTGCAGGGTCGCGGGGGCAGCGCTGTGCCGTACGGCACGGTGGTACTCACTCAGCCTGAGACGTTGACACAGTTCTCGGTAAAACACACGGCTGGAAAGACTGTTCCCACGGACGGCTGCTGTTGCTTTTCCCCGGTAGTTGGCGGTGACGGTCTCTGTCCCTGCACCTAGTGTAACTGTTGGTAGCGATGGATTCCCACCGGTTACCCGCTCCCCGACTTGGATATGGGCCGGAGGAGCCCCTCTTTTGCCCGCAGGCGCTGGCCCTGAGAAACTGGTGCCTTGGCGGTGGCGGTGTCTCTCCAACGGTTGGACTGTTGCCTTCAATCGGGACTTAGTTGTTGGGAGACCCGGAGGTCCCCTTCACTGACTGATTCGGCAAATTCACGGCGACTCCTAGCCTTGCCGGGATCCGAAAGGCCCCTGCCAATGGTGCTGGCTTCTCTTCGTATACCGTTCCGATACCGCCGGGCCACCACCCGTCCACGGTCCTTTCGGCAACCTCCGATCAGCCTCGCCTGCAGACGGTCACCACCGTCTGCTAACCTTGCTGTCTCAGTCCGGGGCACACACCCGGACCAACTTCAGGCTTTCAAACTGTCACTTTTCTCTTTCTTCTACTTTCACTACTTTTACTGCACTACTACTCAGCTCCTCTCACTTCCTCCTCTAAAACTAATCTGCCTGGTTTTCCCGCCTCCAGGGCTGTGAACTCCTCGGTGGGCGGAGCCAACTATCTGGCCCACCCCCTGGTGTGGACATCAGCCCCTGGAGGAAGGCAACAAGGGTTTCTGGTTTAGCTTCGGTGTACTAATCCGGGGTGTAGGGTGTGGTGGTGTCATGACCTGTGACCCCTGGCTTGCCCAGGGCGTCACATGTGTCCGTAAAAAAAAAACCACGTACAGCGCACAGATGACATCAGTGTACAATCCGTGTGCTGGACGTGTTTAACTGAATGTATAGGAGAAGCTTTGAGAGAAATTTTTCTTTAGCCCTACTGAAAAAATACGGATATCACAGTGATGACACATTGATGGAAAACACTGATGACACCAGTACTGGTTTTACACCTACATTTTTTTTGTAGCACGTGTGTAGGGGCCCTTAGGCCTAATAGAGATGTCTGAAATTCCCCATTCCCCTGTGCATGCGGCCGAGCAGTCATGTGGCTTAGTGGGTAAGAGGCCGAACCTGTTCCAAGCTCTGGCAGCGGCATATATTTCAGCATGTACAGTCATACTGCCGGATCCTTCTCTCCCTCAGCTTCACCTATCTGGGGACAGTCAGGACCCTCCCATACACATTACATAGCCAGGCTTGCCAATATTGGCTTGTGTGGCTGTTATAATATTTTGGGGTCTTCTAATTTTCACTAATGATGGGGTCTCTTGAGTGTCTGTTATTATGGTGGGGTAAATAGCACTGCTAATCTGCGGCCGGTGGTTTATATTTCTTTTTCTGTTTGCAGTATGCACATTCATTCTCCATGCATCCGCCTAGCTTATAGTATGTGGCCTCGCTGGCAAGCTGCAGCCCCTCGTCCCGCCTGTCTTACTCATACTAGGCAGGGAAGCTGTAAGCGAAGCTTGCTAGAATGTGATGACTGTAAATTACATATGGAGTATCGAACCTTTCCATTTCACATGTTTAGTTGACTTTTTTAGAATAGCCCACTGATTCATAGCTTCTTACTGCTGAAATAATAGCTGCATTATTAGCTGTGCTGTGATGCATTACGTGATGACACACCATGGTTTATCGTTCTGCCCTCTATTGGTTTCTCACAGTGGGCACCTTCACCATCTTTTTCACTTTTCGACCACCTTTTCCTGCAAACTCTGTGAAGCTTCAACTAATAAAATAGAAATTGTGCACTCTTCTTTTTTTTTCTTAGGAAAGAAGTGCTGCACGATGCGCCCAGCAGGTGAACAAGAAAGGAATAGCTAACATTACGCTGGACTTGTACAAGCTGAGCCCCAAAGATTTTCTTGGCTGCTTGAACATAAAGGCAACCTTTTATGAAATGTACTCTGTGTCTTGCGATATTAAGTGCTTGGGTTTAAAGAAGCTCCTTCGGTGAGTATCCACTGCACATTGGTAACATTTACAGACACTGAAAAGCTGGAGTAGTCCCCACCCGCCCTAGGATTATATCATTGACATGTAATACTGTATATCATGGAAGGGAGCACACAGCCTTAAAGGGGTTGTCCACATAATTTTAACAAATGCATTGGGGAAGTTTTTGTGGCACTTATAAATGTATAAGTACTATACTTTACAAGCTGTTTTCCCGTTGGAGGAGGTTGATGGCCAGGTCTGCCATTTTGAAAGCGGAGCACTGTGCCGACTGTGAGGAAGGCTATAGGAACAAGTGCAGGATGAGAAGCAGTCACACTTATATATAAGTAAGATAAGAGACAAAGTGGCCAGCCAATTTAAACTATTATGTAAGTAGGGCATCAGTATTTTACGTCCAGCGACACCGGTGTAAAGAGAGTTTCTGGTCTCTGCTCTTATCCAGACAGTTCTTTAAAAGGCTTGCCGAGAACTGTCAGGACTTATCACAAGTATGTACTAGAAAAATAATGTCAGTGCTTATTCCTGGCAGCAAGACTTATTATTTTTGTTGTAAATTTATAGATCCCAAAGATGTTGTAATATAAAGTAAGGAAAGCAATAATTAAGATTAATTTCATGGTTACAGACTGTAGGTATAGTAAGTGAGCAGTCAAAACAGTGACATCTACAGCACTGAGGTCAATTACTAATGACTACCCTTCACATCAGTCTATATATCGGTCAGTTTCACACATTTACAGTCCAAGTATGTACCGCAATGTATAAATGGTTGTAAGTCTCCTGACCCAAGCTCAGTAACCTCATATGATATCAGCCAGTTAGGGCACTATGGTTTGTACTTGGACTGTGAATGTAGGGTGTCTGGAATTGGGAAATTTTCGACTTCCGCTTTCCAACACTAGAGCCAAATTTTTATTTTTATTTTTTTTTCCTTAGACCAATTTTGTGGTTTTCTCCCAAGTAATTGGTTCAAGCCAACAAATTTTATATTATGCACTTATATAGCGCTATTAATTCCACAGTGTTTTATAAACATGATCATCACCATTGGGGCTTACAATCTAAATTCACTAAGTATGCTTTGGATTTGGGCGGAAACTGGAGAAACCCCACTCAAACATGGGGAGAACATAAAAACACCTTGCAGAGGTTGTCCTTGATGGGATCTGAGCCCAGGACCCCAGGGCTTGCAAGACTTCACTGCTAACCACTGAGCCACCGTGCTACCCCGAATGTAAAATTGCTAGTCTAGATTTTTCAATCTTATATTGTGCTGAGACATGGCTGGCAGGTTCCTAGTGCATCTGCACATTTGGATCCTTTTTGTTTTTTGCCCCATTTCCATATTAAATATTAGAGCTGTTCTCCAAAGATGCATCCAATCTAGTTCACAAGACATCTGTCCCCTCTCCTATGTCACTGCTATGAGAAATCATGATATACATCTAACGTCGTGCTATTATTTTACTTTCCCAACCCTGAACAGTATGAACATGTTTAATCTGGGTGTTGTTCTTTTCTCTTGTCTCGAGGTATATGTATGCACATTGCCTTTTGTTGACCAAAACCTTTTCACGTGTCCGTTAGATTATTTTTATTTGTTTTATACTGAAAGGTGACCAACATGAGTGATGTCAGTGTCTCCGGACGAGCCATGTTTGATATTTTCCACCTATAAATGCACTGTGCATATCTGGATAAGAAGTGTTTGTTTTCCTGACATCACTTATTGTCAGCCTCCATGTTCGTTCCTTCACTCGCAGCTAACTTTTTACACTAGAGACGTTCCCTTGAGTTATAGAGAAGACCAGCTGTTGTGTAGAACGCAGCTGTTGTGTGTCCAGTTGTGTCCTGGAGGAGTCGGACCACACCTGCCACCATATCCTGATTTCATCCTCATTGTCCGGCTCACACAACTGAAATCTGAGCTCCTAAAGTGGAGCACAAATGTTCACATGGAGCCCCCCCCCCCCCCCCCCCCCGTGACTCTGATACAATATTACATCTCTCTTAGTCTGTACTTTCACAGTCATAGCAAAAATGACAGGAAAAGCCAAAGAAATGTGGGTCACAGACTTAGAGGGGCTTTCGAGGGCTCTGACTGTGATTGTCTGTCCTTGACTTTTGGGTCAAATACAATTCTAAAAGTGTAACCCCTTTTTAAAGGTTGCTGAGAAGTATTTACTGGCCTTCATCATTCTATCCGTCAGTTTGACAGTTTCATTTTATGGTGATTATCTTTCTACGATGTTCTCATTAAGTTTTATGTAAGACGGAACCAGAATCTTGTACTTAAGTATGGAAGCGGCAATGGTTTTCTAATTTTCCTGCATTGTTTGAAGAGGAAGTGGCCATAAAACCTGAACAAAGGTCTCAAGCTTGGTTCACTGAACTATACAAACAGAATGCTCTTATAATTTGTGTAGCTTTGACCATGGCATTTACAGTCTTGGGGCCCAGATTTAAAGGGAACCAGTCAGCTGATTCATGCTAACTTAAAGGGACTCACGGGAGTCACCTGTTGTTTTTTTTTTTTTTTCTATCCCATTTGAGAGCAGCATTATGTAGAGACAGAGACCCTGATTCCAGCGATGTCACTTCCTGAGCTGTTTGTTGTCATTTTGATAAAATCAATGTTTTCTCTGCTGTAGATCTAGCCGTTACATAGAGCTCATGAATATGCTGGACTACCTAGCAGTATGCCAAATAGTCCTCTAATGATGATCTACTGCTCATTAAGGCTACATTCACCTGACCGTTCAGTTTTTGCGGGCCACAAAAAACGGTCCTTTTTTTTTTCACATATGCATGCCTGTGGCATCCGTGTGACTTCCGTTCCGTATACTGTCAGTGTGTCATCCGTGTGCCTTCGGGTTTTTTTGCGGACCGCAAAAAACGGAAGCAGCTACAAAGATAAATAGATGAGTAGATATAGAGATGGATATATATAGAGACAGAGAGATAGAGGGATGAATGAATAAGAGGGATGGATAGATAGATGACAAAGACATATAAAAAGGCCTACCCACCTGCATATTCTATGGTGGCACCCTTTAGTGACTTTCATGTGGCACTAAAGGTTGCTTAGCCTTGTATTTAGCTAAAAAATAAATAAAGAATTAAAAAAAAAAAAAATGACATGGGGTCCCCCCTATCTTTTGTAGCCAGCTAGGGTAAAGCAGACGGCTGCAGCCTGCAAACCACAGCTGGCAGCTTCACCTTGGCTGGTAATCCAAAACAGAGGGCACCACACGCTGTTATTTTTAATTAATAAATAATTTAAAACAAAAAACACAGGGTTCCCCCCCCCAATTGGATCACTAGCCAAGTTAAAGCGGACAGCTGTGGTCTGGTATTCTCAGACTAGGGAGGTCCACCGTTATTGGACACTCCCCAGCCTAAAAATAATAGGCTACTGCCACCCCAGAAGTGGCGCATCCATTAGACGTGCCAATCCTGGCGCTTTGCCCCAACTCATCCCATTGCCCTGGTGCGGTAGCAAACGGGGTAATATATGGGGTTGATGCCAGATGTGTAATGTCACCTGGCATCAAGCCCTGGGGTTAGTGATGTCACGCGTCTGTCAAATACCTGACATCACCAACCCAGTCAGTAATAAAAAAAAAAATTGTCAAAAAAAAGTTTTATTTGAAAAATGACTGCCAAAACATTCCCTCTTTCACCAATTTATTGAAAAGAACAATCAAATCCGGGTCCGGTGTATTCCAATAAGGGGGGTCTCATGACGATCCATACCATAGTCAATGTCCCAGTCAATGAAGAACAGAATGTTCCCCATTGGCTGGGAGAGCAGTGCAGTGACCTGAGCTAACATCAATAGGTCAGCCCAGGTCACTGCAGGGCATGACTAGCGCTGCTGTCAGGAGGTTAGATGAGATCATTACCTGCTGTGACGATCTACTGCTCTCCTGACGTCAGCTCTGTCACTGCCTTCTATGCCCACCGCGTTCACAGTGAAGAATCGCGGGAGCCCGTGACGTCACCGCTAGTGACAGTCTCGGGCCGCCCGGGAGACGGGCATAGAAGGCAGTGACAGCGCTAACGTCAGGAGAGCAGGAGATCGTCACAGCAGGTAATCTCATCTAACCTCCTGATGGCAGCGCTCGTCATCCCCGTGGTTGCCCGCACTGCAGTGTGAGAACCTGCTAACATATGCCCGCACTGCAATGTGTTAGCATATGCCCGCACTGCAATGTGTTAGCATATGCCCGCACTACAATGTGTTAGCATATGCCCGCACTGCAATGTGTTAGCATATGCCCGCACTGCAATGTGTTAGCATATGCCCGCACTGCAATGTGTTAGCATATGCCCGCACTGCAATGTGTTAGCATACCCTACATGCACTTGTATGGGTGAGGAGCTTCTAACACTCCTCTATATATTTATGTCAGCTTGGGTGATCCTGGTACTCTTTGCTGCAGATTGCCCTGCAGCAAATGTAATTGGCTACCCCTGTATGTATTGTCATGGAGGTAGTTCCTGGCTGGGACTTGTTGTTTCATATCATTATCCTTGATATTTTTATGTCTCTTTCTCAATTGTTTATATAATTGTACCCAGCTCACCCAGTGTCTAGCCACTCTTTAGGTATTATACCATCTCACACCACTATTGTTATAATCTGGACTACCTGACATATAGTGCTAGGCAGACTTTTGGACGGGCCGAACTTGTATATTATTGATACACGCTCAATCTCCAGTCATGATACAACCTCTAGATCAGTGGTCGGGAACCTATGGCTCGCGAGCCAGATATGGCTCTTTTGATGGCCGTATCTGGCTCGCAGACAGGGCTCCTACCTGTCTATGGGAAGGATCAGGGCCGGCGCCAGCACCCGGCTACTCAGGGGGGCCCGGTGGCCGCGCTGTCACCGCCCCCCGCCGAGGATCGAGCTTTCAATTGCATCGGCATCGCAGGTGCCGATACAATTGAGAGCAATGATGAGAGAGTGAGCGGCGCGCTCTCTCTCTTATCATTCTCCCCGCTGTGACTGTCGGCGTTCTTCTGACAGCTCTGCAGCGAGCGCGGTGACGTCATCACTGCGCGCCTGCTGAGAGGTCAGCGAGCCACAGCAATGGACGATGCGCCGAGGAGACCGGATCAGCGGGGGGAACGAGAAGGGAGCCGCCCCTCTACTGACACTGGGCTCCCCTGACTCACAGGCCGGCCACTACACAGCGGCACTAGTACACATAGGGGCCCGGCAGCCGCTCTGCGTCTATGTGTAGTGCTGCTGTGTAGTGGCCGAACTGTGAGTCAGGGGAGCCCAGTGTCAGTAGAGGGGCCCCTGACCTGGAGAGGCCACCAGCCATGTCTGTCGCTGCAGGAGTGCTAGTCCTGACCTGCACAGCAGACGGAATCTCCATCCTGCAGGACCTGCGATGATGTCACGCCCATGTGACTGTGTGGGAGGAGACACAGGATGCCGGGCAGAAAGCAAGAGAACTGAATCCTGAAGGAGATTTGGACACATGACTGGTAATAAGAAAAGAGGGGACATGAGGGTGAGGGGGGCTGCAGGGTGAGGGGCATATGAGGGCTGCAGACTGTGACAGAAGCATGTGAAGGGGTGCACAGTGTTTGAGAGGGGTAAGTTGGGGTACAGGCAGGGTGAGATATGTGAGCAGGGTGTGTGAGATATGGGGGTGTAGTGTGTGAGATCTGGGGGGTGCAGGCTGTATGGGAAGCAGTGTGTATGTGTGGGATATGGGGGGTGCAGGCCGTATGGGGAGCAGTGTGTGTGTGTGTGATATGGGGGGTGCAGGCTGTATGGGAAGCAGGGTGTGAGAGATATGGGGGTGTAGGCTGTATGGGAAGCAGGGTGTGTGAGATATGGGGGTGTAGTGTGTGTGATATGGGGGTGCAGGCTGTATGGGGAGCAGGGTATGCGACATATGGGGGTGTAGTGTGTGGGATATGGGGGGTGCAGGCTGTATGGGGAGCAGTGTGTGTGTGTGATATGGGGGGGTGCAGGCTGTATGGGAAGCAGGGTATGTGACATATGGGGGTGTAGTGTGTGAGATCTGGGGGGTGCAGGCTGTATGGGAAGCAGTGTGTGTGTGTGGGATATGGGGGGTGCAGGCTGTATGGGAAGCAGGGTGTCTGGGCCACTGACAGATACAATTGCTCCAGCGGTCACTTAGTACACAAAGGAGTGTTCCTCTCTGCTGCACTAAGCCACCGCTGGACCTAAACAATAATTCGCTGTAAAATAATAAAATAGATAATTGACATAACTGACAATGCGTTGTGTGACATGTCCAATATTCCAGCTTCTTTCTTCTGCGAATGCCTCAAAGCTGGCATTCTCTCAACATCAGGTGGGAAGAATGCCAGCTTCCAGTCATGCGCAGGAAAAAGAAGAAGCCAGACTGCTGGACTGATGTCATGCATCGCAAGTTCACAATGTAAGTTATTTATTTGATTTTTTTTACTGCTAATTACCATTGTTTCAGTCCAGTTGTGGCTTTATACAGCAGGGAGGAGCATTCCTTGCTGTACTAAGTGAACATTGGAGCGATTGATCTGTCAATGGCCCTTTAAACATATTGTACAGCTCTCGCGGAATTATATTTCAAAATATGTGGCGTTTACGGCTCTCTTAGCCAAAAAGGTTCCTGACCCCTGCTCTAGATTATTAATTTGAGGGCTCTATTGTTTAACTGCCTTGGTATTAACCACTGCATTAGGTTTTTTGGCCTTAAATTGTGAATTAAGTAAGGTCATTTGCATGCAATATACTGCTATTTATGGATTGAAATATTTTTTCTCTATTTGTATTTCATCTCCTTCATCACAATTGGAGTATTAGTGAGGTCACATGTTATATGTGTATTTTAAGGTTTTTATGATGTCTTTGTCCCCTTTGACCCAATAAAATTTATTGTATATTAAAACATTGTATGGCTCTGATGTGCGCCCTTATTATGTGTACTTTTCCCTCCCCTTTGTTTGGAATGAGCCCTAACAGTGATTTTATTAAAACTAGACTAAGCAGCCCAGTAAGTGTCACATCGCTGGAATTAGGATCTCTGCCCCTGCATTGTTGCTCACAGGTTAGGCGGCAGATTCCCTTTAACCATGGGCAGCTTGAATGAGACACTACTAGCTCCATTATTGTAGCCATGCTTTAAAACAGTAAATGGGAATCGCATGTCTCGGGTGACTAGTCCAAGAGACGTGTCGCCTTGCAGCTTCTTCCTTTCTACTAACATAATTGAGAGAGATCTCCCTATGTGTGTTTAGAGAGAGATCTGTCAGTCAACGAGCAGAATGGGTAAGTAATTTACTTGTGTTGTCAAGAAAGGTGTTCCTGGTGGTAAATGTAAAAGTACCTTTATGATGGTAAAGAAAAGTGGGAAGAATTCCCCTCATCTATAAAATGTTTCATAATCATTAAATGGTATTCACATCTCAGTTGTTTAAGGTATATCCACAGTCTATCCATGAAAGGTCTGATAGGTGCAGGTTCCACCTCTGGGAAGGAGACATGGCTCTCTCCACGGACTTCTATGGCAGTTTGGATCTGTGTCCAAACTCCAATGAAAGTGAAAAGCAAAATGTATGATTACTAGTTAAGAGTTAGTAGTAAGGAGATGAATATCACAGACTGTATTGTAATTGACATTGTTAGAGGAAGGGGTTAAACCGCGATCCCGTGCAAGTGCAGGGAAGAGCATTGCAGTTCGAATCCATTCTTTAATATAATAATGATCATAGAAAAGAATTCTGATAATTCTTTTTACTAGTATTTTCGAATATATAGTATGTGTGTATATAATTATTTCTCTGACTCCTCATTGGGGGATACAGGACCATGGGTGTTATGCTGCCTATCCATAGGAGGACACTAAGTAGATGCAAAAGCATAGCTCCTCCTCTTCAGTATACACCCCCTGGCCGGACCAGGCAGCCTCAGTTTTAGCTTAGTGTCTGTAGGAGGCACATCCTTTTCAAGGTTTTGTTATTTTTTGAGGGCGACGGTTTCCCTTTGGGACCGATCTCCCAATACCATCAACTGGCGGGAACGCGGAGTGTCGTCTCCACGTACCCCCTCCTGCGACGCTGGATCCTGGGCTGCCTTTTACTGGACGACGGGTTCCACAGACACAGATTTTCCAGAGCCCAGGGCAGAGGCACAATTCCTCAGCCCCTCTTTGCAGGCTCTGAGTTGAACATGGCACCTGTGTGGCCGGACACAGCAAGCTGACTCTGCTATTTCCACTGCCTGGACTGAGGCAGCGTTAAGGTGAGATCCCCCCCTGACTGGTTTCCCAGACAAAGGGAGAAAAGACGGTGCAGGGAAGGCTCCCAGGACTACTGAATTTACAGTATTTATTATGAGAAAGTCCCTTGCTGATTGCAAGGAGGAGAGCCCCAGGGATCCTGAACACGCAGTGTTTAATTTTTCTTCTCTAGCTGCGTGCTGGCTGGAGGAGGGGGGGGGGACGAAAGTCCCTCGCTGTTTGCAGAAAATCCTGCACATATAATTTACCGGTGGCGGGGGGAGGGCCCAGAGCTCAGGAACTCACACACTGTTTATTTGGTCTGCTTATTTGCTGTAGCTGCGTGCTCTGATTGCAGGAAAGCCGGCAGAGATAATCCACCAAGCTGTGTGCTGACTGGAGGGAGGGGGAGAAAAACTGTCAAAGAAGCTCCCTTACCGCCGTTTTTTGCTACCAACAGCAGGGGGGCACACTGACTTCTTCTTGGCGCTCTTTTAGCGCTAAGCCCCGCCCCCCGCGGGCCGTGATAAGCCCCGTTTTCCCAGGAAAGCGTGCGAAGTTCTCCACAGAGCTTACTCCTTCCTGAGGACACAGGGCCATCGGCTGATTCTGGTGAGGTACTTGCTTCACTTGTAGCTCTGCTGAGCATTGCTCCCCCTCCTGGCATACTCCTATTAGGAACATGCAGAATTCTAAGGATACTAAGAGATTATTCAGCCTGCACTGTCTGCCACGCTGAGCTACCACGTAAACACACCTCTTCTCTCTGTGAGTCCTGTGCCCCTATAGCCCCCCAAGACCCCCCTACCACCACCGCCGCAACCGTCAGCCCAGAGCCTAGGGCTCCCAGCCCACCGGAATGGGCACAGTTTTTGTCCCAATCCATGGAAAAACTTTCACAGAACCTGGTTCTGGCTATACAATGTCGTCTTCCACACCCTTCTGGGCCCCTGGACGGAACGCAGCCTGAGGATACCCCTATGGAGGATCCTTCTGAGGTAATCCGGGCACATGCTTCACTGGTTGCAGGGATCAGGAAAAGAGCACACGGCCGGGTGTCTCCAGCACTCTCTCATGGCCCCCTTGACTCTCCCTCGGGAGCACACAGGGCAGGCTTTCCCACACGTTCCACGGCTTCTGAAGAGCTGGAGGAGGGAGAATGCTGTTTGTACCAGGAGGATTCCTTGGTTTCATCCCCTCCAGATGATCAAACTGCAATAGACTCCCTTATAGCAGCAGTCAACCAAACTCTGCATGTGGAGGATCCCCCATCCACTACCACTGACCATGCGGTCTCTTTAAAAGGGCAATGAAACCCCGAAACGTTTTCACTGATAACCCAGAGTTTCAGGTTATCCTCACAAAGCAAAGGGAGAAGCCTGAAAGGCGCTTTGTTAACCGAAAACTCATGGAGTCCCGGTACCCTTTTGTCTCACCTGCCCTTAAGGGCTGGGCCGATCCGCCCTCAGTCGACTACACCTACCCCCCCCGGTCTCCCGCCTTGCCACAAAGACGCTCCTGTCTTTACCCGATGGTTCCTCCATCAAGGACCAGACAGAGAGACAGGTGGAGCACCTCGTCCGCTCTGTTTTTGAGGCTGCGGGTTCCTCCCTCTCGCCCCCCTTTGCCTCTGTGTGGGTCACAAAGGCGATCTCGGTCTGGGCAGAATCCCTTAACACTTCACTTGAGGAATCCCAGTTCACTCATACCTTCACAGAGGTAACAGCTCAAATTGCCGCTGCGGCGGAGTACCTCATGCAGGCCTCCTTGGATGCTGCTACCTGCGCAGCGTTTGCCGCCTCAAATACCATAGCCATCCGCAGAGCTCTCTGGCTCCGACAATGGCGAGCGGACTCTGCCTCCAAGAAGTCTCTCACGGGCCTTCCCTTTTTCCAGACCGATGGTTTGGCGAACGTCTGGACAAGCTCATTTCTGACGCCACGGGAGGAAAAAGTACCTCCCTCCCCCAGCTGAAGTCCAAGATGACCTTCACCAGATGTCCACAGTCCTCGTTCCGCTCCTTTGGAACTCATTGGTTGGTCGACATCCCGTGCTGTCCCCGCCACCAGCCGCGGACTACGCAGGGACCGACCACCTCGGCTCTCCCCGAAACCCACTTCGTCATGGCAGCCTAGACCGAAACAGTCCAGGACTAGGGAGACTCGTCAACGACGTTTTTCCCCCCTCATGACTCCTTCGGCGTCCCGGAATACACACTCATTGTAGGAGGTCGACTGCGAAACATGTGCACAAACGGAGATTCAGAATGGAGTCCCTAAGGTCCATTATTGTATCCATGGTTGAAAGGGAATTCCTCGCCTTAGACATCAAGGACGCGCGTACCTGCACATACCCATCGCCCCAGATCACCAAAAGTTCCTCCGCTTCGCCGTTCAGGACTCCCACTTTCAATTCGTAGCTCTACCCTTCGGCCTTGCACCGCACCAAGGGTCTTCACCAAAGTCATGGCGGTCACCATGAGCGTCCTTCACGCCAGGGGAGTAGTCGTTCTCCCTTACTTGGACGACCTCCTCATCAAGGTCGCCCTCCTTCCGCGACTGCTCAACCAGCGTACAGATCACTGTGGACACCCTATCCCGCGTAGGGTGGCTAGTGAAGCTAGACAAATCATCCCAGATCCCATCACGATCCATCACCTTCCTGGGCATGTCCCTGGACACCCGTAGGGGCTTGATCTATCTCCCCCTGGACAAGGCGATCGCTCTTCAATGAGCGGTATGCTGCCTTCTACGTCCTCCGTCTCACTCCATTCGATTCAGCATGAAGGTGCTCGGCAGGATGGTGGCGGCTATGGAAGCAGTACCCTTTGCTCAACTGCATCTCCGCCCACTGCAGCTAGCCCTTCTAGCGGCCTGGGGCAAGAGCCCCTTCTCCCCGGACAGACCTCTTCACCTGACGCCTTCAGTCAGGTACGCACTCCGCTGGTGGCTTCGGTCCTCATCCCTATCGAAGGGGAGATCTTTTCTTCCAGTGAACTGGCTGGTCCTGATGACGGACTCCAGCCTCCTAGGCTGGGGAGCAGTGTACTGGCACCACACTGCTCAAGGACGTTGGACGCCCCAGGAGTCTTCCCTACCCAGAAACATCCTGGAAATCTGTGCGATCTTCCTCGCGCTCAGGGCGTTCTGCCCTCTGCTAGCGGGTCATCAGATTCGAGTCCAATCAGACAATGCAACAGCTGTAGCCTACATCAATCGGCAGGGGGACACCTGCAGCAAGGCAGCTTATCTCGAGGCCCACAGGATCCTCAGCTGGGCTGACTCGACAGGGTCCGTGATATCAGCGGTACACATACCGGGAGTAGAGAACTGGGCAGCAGACTTCTAAGTCGCCAAGGCCTGGCCGCCGGAGAGTGGTCTCTCCACCCAGAAGTGTTCCTACACATCTGCACTCACTGGGGTACACCAGACGTGGATCTAATGGCCTCAAGGTTGAACGCAAAGGTACCCGCGTTCATAGCCAGGTCACACGATCCGCAGTCCATCGGCGCGGATGCTCTAGTCTGCTCCTGGCACCACTTCCGCCTGCCTTACATATTTCCACCTCTACCGCCGCTGGTAATCAGGAAAATCAAGGCAGAGGGAGTCCCGGTGATAATGATAGCACCGGACTGGCCCAGGTGCGCCTGGTACTCCGAATTAGTACAAATGCTCGTAGACGTACCGTGGTGCCTTCCAGACATCACAGACTTGCTGACCCAAGGGCCCATTTCCCATCAGAACTCCAGAGCCCTGAAGCTGACGGCATGGCCATGGAGACCTGGGTATTAACAAGAGCAGGATTCTCCCCCCGCGGTTATCTCCACCATGATCAGCGCCCGAAAACCTGCTTCATCCCGCATTTACCACCGTACGTGGAAAATCATCCTTTCATGGTGCAGGGAAACTAACATCCAGCCTCTGCCTCTGGCCATCCCCAGAATTCTCGATTTTCTGCAGGCCGGCTCTCAGTTCCCTTAAAGGGCAGGTCTCAGCGCTCTCAATCTTCTACCAATGCCGCCTGGCTCAAAAACCGCAGGTCAAGACCTTCCTCCAGGGAGTTTTCCCATCTAGTTCCCCCGTACAAACGGCCGCTGGGCCCATGGGACCTCAGTCTCGTTCTGGATGGTCTCCTGAGGTCCCCCTTTGAACCTCCCAAGGAATCCTCCCTTGCTCTTCTGTCCTGGAAGGTAACGTTCCTGGTGGCAATTACGTCCATCAGACTGGTTTCAGAGCTAGCAGCACTCTCTTGCCGCGAGTTTTTTTTTTTTTTTTCTCTCATGTTCCTCTGTTGAGGTAAGTTTTTACTGGCTTTTTCTCCTACTGCTTGTGTACTAAAACGGAGGTTGCCTGGCCCGGCCAGGGGGTGTATACTGCAGAGGAGGAGCTATGCTTTTGCATCTACTTAGTGTCCTCCTATGGATAGGCAGCATAACACCCATGGTCCTGTGTCCCCCAATGATGGCTAAGAGAAAACGATTTTACGGTGAGTACACAAAAAATCCGTTTGTTGTTTTTTTTTTTTTTATTTATTTATTTTCTACACATCTGCAGAAAACTGTCGTGTAATAACCACTTTATTCATTATGGTCTAATGACTTTGGTTTGTAAATATCAATGACAGGATCACCTGACTCTGTTCGTGTCCGTTATCCGCGTGCCCTTTTTCACATAGAATGGTTTGTGGTTGTGTATATACGGTACTTCTTGGTTTGTTTTCCATACTGTTGTGCCATTTTGTCCTGATGGAGACATCCATTTTCTGAAATACGTTGGCTGAACAAATCACAATCCGGGATCTCTTCTTCACTGTACTACTTCCACGGCAGAGCAGTTTAACCCCTTCCTCTCACTACATCAGTCTCCTGCTCTCATGGAGCTGCTGTTGCCGTTGCATGCTTTCTTCAATGGTTGGGACTTTCACAACCTTTACAAGGGGAGACTTTTGTATCTGTTCTTTCATCTGGTTACCCAGGTAAGGACCAATTATGCTTTTTGTCTTTTCAGATTTCCACTTACAGAATGTGTATTGTCAAATGATTATCATGCGGTGGTTCAGTGGTTAACACTGTTGCTTTGCAGAGCTGGGGTCCTGGGTGCAAATCCCACAGAGGACAACATCTGAAAGGAGTTTGTATGTTCTCACCGTGTTTGTGTGAGTGTCATCTGGGTTCTCCACTTTCCTCCCACACTTCAAAGACCTACAGATACGGAATTTAGATTGTGAGCCCCACTGTGGACACTGTTGCTGATGTTTGTAAAGCGCTATGCAATTAATGGCGTTATTTATTTCCCAACTATTATGGTAACATAACTTTCCTTACTGATTTTTAGGAGTTTTCTGCGGATACTGTCACACCTCGCCCAGGTAGCCGGCCATTTGCTCCTGTACTGCGGCTCATATATACTTCAGTGGACTGAAGACTGTAATGAAAGACCACACAGAAGAGCACAGAACTCCTAAATACCAGTGGAACATCCTTTTATCAACCATCTATATGATACTATTATTGCATGTTTACACGTTGTGTTTTTGCAGCAAGATCACCACCACATTTTACTATACTAGCAGTGAGTTAGATTTCCGGGATCTCAGGCACTTGCTGCTGAAGCAGTTTTCAAATCTTTCGTTTTTCTTGGTGTTTTTCAACTATTTAAATGTGGAATTAAAAAAACGCAAATATTTTTTAGCTGGAAATACAGAATGTGTGCACATACAATTTGAGATAAAACTAGGGCTGGCCGAATAGTAACGAACTTAATGTAAGTCAATGGGGAACTCAAGCCTTTTTCTTGCCATGACGAATATTGAAGGAGTACTTGGTTTTCGGTAGCATTATTCTAACATGATTAATTACTATTTGCCCATCTCTAGCTGTATCTAATGACAGCAATATACTTTTTCAGATCACGCCACAGACATCATGTACATGTCACCAAACTCATGGACATTTTCATATGCACTTTGTACAGCATGCATGTTTTATTTTTTAAGTGCACGTCTTCATATTGTAGTGATAAAGCATCTCCTAATATTTGCTTTTCTGCCTCATTAATTCTGTACAAATTTTGGAAACGAATCACTTATTGTTTACATCGCTTATGTTTACATACGGTATGTTGGAGCATTGCTTTGCTGCCTGCAATCATCCAGTCACTCCTCTAGACTCAAGAAGCTGTGATCTGGGGAACTGTTGTTCACAATTATCATATTGTACAGCAGGTACTGACCAAGGATCCTATCCAAGAGCCCTCCATGTCTCATTTTCCCGGAGCTTTGAGAGGAGTAGGCTTCACACCACAATAATACCACCATATTTTAGCTTCTAGCGTAACAAACCTCCAATAGGTCTTCTAAACTGACCTTGCGTCACAATAGGGTCTGTGCATTACTTTGGATCACTAGACACAGTAAAGTCAGATGAACCCGCTAATTTTGTCAGGGCTAGGCATAAATCTCATACGTATGGAGCCTCCTGAATCTCCCAATTGTGATATAAGACAAAAAAAGGATCCTGTATTTTGAGTTGGTGCCTGACCCTTTTTGTTCTCTTTGGAGATAAGCCTCCATTAGACTTCTCTAGCAGAAGCTTACTCTCCTCTCCCCATACGGAACATGCGTATGCTCGGACAAGCTAAGCATGCACATATATTGTAGGTTTGGGAGAGATGGCTATTGGTTAAATGATTATTTGGCCAACAGATATGTGTATGGGCATGTTACGCCTGATTCAGTAGCCCTTCAAGTATCCCCAGTTATGGTATAATTACACGTTGCAGATTTGTTGTAGAATTTTCCATGACCGACCATTTCCAGTGATCGTGGTTTGCAGAAATAATTGCTTCCTGCAAAATCTCCTCCATTGAAATGAATAGAGATGATGGAGTCTGTAGCAGAAATTTCTGTAATAAATAATTTGTGTGTGAATATAGCTCTGCCAGTGTAACTGCAGTCGTGAGCAGTAGCTTGTATTGCTGTCGTTGGTTTTGATTAGGTGCAGTTATTAATACTAGTCTATGAAGCTATGTGGCTGCTGCTAGTCTGAGAATTTGTATTGTACTAATCAGTTAATATAATGTAAAAGTTATTTATTGACATAGGCTTTATAATATAGCTTTTTTATGTTTTACACTTGATTTGTATTGAAATATAAACCTACAGAAATTAAGTATTTGATGTTTTCGGTTTCCTACAAACATTTGATTTTCTTGACTGTTTAATGTACCTGAATCGGATTATGTTCAAACCTTTTATATATAGATTCAACGGAACTCATTGACTTTCAGGGACACAACTCCTTGTGAAGATCCCGCAGACTATATTTAGTCTCTTCGTGCTGCCTTTACAATAAACAAAGACCCCTGGTTCAGTCGGCCGGGGTGATATATTTTATATACTTTTTTTTTTTTTGTTTGTTTTATACAAAGCTCCAGAATTGTTTGGCGCAAAACCTCTGCTTCTATCCAAGAAACTGACAAAAAAAAAAAAACTTTGTTAGCCCTCCACTCTTTGGAGTCAACTCAATGCAGCTTTTATCTTTGGGACCAATTTATTTAAATTTAAGTTTTTATATGTGACAGCCATAAAAAAAAAGCCAATAATACAATATGGTTCATTTTATTGAAATCTATGGTTACAATGATGACATAAAATTATTCAGATCTCTGCTCTATATCCGCTTACACTGTTATATCTGTAATTTTGGTCTGGTTGGGGTACAAATTGCTTGTTATTTTTAACTATGAAATCAAACGTTTTTAGTGACAGTAAAAGTTTCACAGCTTTCATGACCATTGGGAATTTAAATGGAAAATGGAGAATTCAGATTGTAAGTATAAGTGCATTACAACCTTTAATAAATATTGTGTTTTTAATAAATTTATTTTTTTTTTGTCTTAACAATTGGCTTAAGTTACCTTTTGTATTTCTTCTGGCTGCCAAACATTTTCTTTCTAAATGGTATTTAATTAAATGATTTCCGATCACATTTGAACGAATTGTATACACCTTGTTGTAGACGATGACCTTAGAACTTTACCTGGGGAAACTGCTGCCAATCCTTTCTGGTAGCTAAAGTAACATGGTCACACATTTAGGTAGCCAATATAAAATCCAATCGTTCAGCCCTGTGAACTAGCCAACTTGTCAACTACTTGGATCAATAAAGGGAGTCTGTCAGGAGCAACCCTTGTAAGCCGTCTGTATGGGCATGTAGGTAATAGAAAGTTGAATAAAATTATACTTTAATATCTGCAATCAGTCTGTTTTGTTGGAAGTTGTGTTGCTATAATTTGAAGTGTTGCATGATGTTTGCTAAATTTGGTGCATTTTTAGATTTTAAGATTTTACACTGGTCCGTAGCTGTGTTTTTGCCAACGTCCCTCACCATAAACACGTTGCAATTGCAAGTTTTTGGCTTAATTGCATAGCTAACTACACTCACTGCAAGATTCGACTTGGTCTCCAAATTTTCCTGATTGAGCATCTGTAGGGTGTACTAAAAAGAGACATGTCCATTGCATGAAAGAATTTACAGGAGTTAGTATACTGTATCTTCTGCTAACAAGCTTTTTCAGGTTTCTAGTAGAAGGCAAAGACTTGAGGGGTGAGATAAAATTTGGGAGTTGTTTTTAATGTGATGACTGTACTTGTATACATATGCCATGTTTCCCTGAAAATCAGACCAATTTAAAAAATGAGCCCTAGCTTGATTTTTCAGGATTTTGGGAGTATACTTAAATTATAAGCCCTACTCCAAAAATAATCACTGGTTACAGTTCAGTTACAAAAGGTGTCTAGTCAGATATGGGTATACAGCTAAATAGAAAACAGCACGACCAATACAGTAGACCTATCATCAAGGAAAACAGACACCCCTAAAAGAATTGCAATCAATAGACCCCACAATAGGGGTTGGCTGGTGCTGGGCTCTCACACACAGGTCAGCTAGTTCCGCTGGAATCACTCTACTCCTGAGCATTGCGTCTGCTCCCTGTGACCAGGTGGAGCAACCTCTACACTTCAGTGAAATGACAGGGGCCCTGGCAGTGACACCGATCTGCATGTGAGAGCCCATCCATCTTCAGCACTTGCCATTCTTTTAGTTTTAAGGGGGTTTGGTGAGTGTGATTCTTTTGGGGGGTGTCTGCTTTCCTTGTTGAAGAGTCTACTGTATCTATCCTATATTATTTTATTTTTATTTTATTTTTTTTTTTTTACATTCACCATAAAAATTAAGCAAGCTGGAAGACAAGCAGTCTTATATAATGCAATTACAGTATAGATAATGTATATAGTAGTTTCCATAATGGCACCCATACTGTAATTATAAATGTGGCTATAAATCTAATAGCATTGAAAGACATATTGACAAATGTATAGCCATGCATAAATTCTAAAATTACATTTTTCTTTCTTATATCAAATATCACAAAAGTAGTACTCCTCTTGTTTTTAACCTCCTGTGGTATTTGATACAAATAGATATATTTTTAGAATATATATATATAGGGTTTGCAGAGTTATGATGATGTTTCAGAATTTGATTATATTTGAATAAATATTGCTGCTTTTTTATTTTTATTCAAGCACCAATTATACTGCCATACAAAAAGAATTCCGTGAACCAGGTCTACATCTGCACTCTACATACGAGACAATATTGAGCTGACCTAACATATTCACAAGTAGAATATATACCCATTACCTGTCATCTTAGACATTTATGGAATATTCACTGGATATATCATAAATGCAGGTCTTGTATGCCTTGTATCCTGAAAATAGTCCTCTTACCCCCATCACTGTCGTGCCTGGTATCTCCGGTGCTGTCAGTGGAGAGGTGACTGCAAATGTCTCTCTCCTCTGAGTTTTGTAAATGTTCTGAAAATTGTACAGTACCAAATACCACGGTGCAGCACATATCTCCCCTGCAGCATTAAACATCCCCTTTCCCATCTACACTCCTTAATAGTCTGTTTCTACCACGCCTCCCATTATTATTCCACTTGTACTACAACCCCTGACAAAAATTTTGGACTCACCTAGCTCTGAGGATGTTCATTCAGTTGTTTTCCTTTACTTTTGTTTAAAAATAAAAAAAAAATCAGACATGGCAAAAAACTAAAGTCATTTCAAATGTCAACTTTCTGGCTTTAAGAAACCCTAAAAAGAAATCATGAAAACATAACTGGCTAGCCAGTAACGTTTAATTTTCAAAACCAAACAGGGGAAAAATTGTTGAATCACTTAATTCTGAGGTCAAAATAATGGATTCACCCTGTAAATTTTAATTCCCAAAACTAACAGATCTGCTTTTTAGTCTGCATCTAAAAAGGTGTGATCATACCTGGGAGAGCTGTTGTACCAAGTGGACTGACATGAATCATAGCTCCAACATGAGAGATGTCAATTGAAACAAAGGAGAGGATTATCAAACTCTTAAAAGAGGGTAAATCATCACGCAATGTTGCAAAAGATGTTGGTTGTTCATAGTCAGCTGTCAAAAATCTGGACCAAATACAAACAACATGGGAAGGTTGTAAAAGGCAAACATACTGGTAGCCTAAGGAAGACATCAAAGCGTCAAGACGGGAAACTTAAAGCAATAGGTCTCCAGAACAGGAAATGCACAAAAAAACAAATGAGGAAACTGGAGTCAATGTCTGTCACTGAACTGTAAGAAACCGACTAAAGGAAATGGGATTTACATATAGAAAAGTTATCATTAACACCTAAACAGAAAAAAACAAGGTTACAATGGGCTAAGGAAAAGCAATCGTGGACTGTGGATGAAAGTCATATTCAGTGATGAATTGCGAATCTGCATTGGGCAAGGTGATGATGCTGGAACTTTTGTTTTGGTGTCGTTCCAATGTGATTTATAAAGATGACTGCCTGAAGAGAACAAGTAAATTTTCACAGTCATTGATGATATGGGGCTGCATGTCAGGTAAAGGCACAGGGGAGATGGCTGTCATTACATCTTCAATAAATGCCCAAGTTTACATTGAAATTTTGGACACTTTTCTTATCCCATCAATTGAAAGGATGTTTGGGGACGATGAAATCATTTATCAAGATGATAATGCATCCTGCCATAGAGCAAAAACTCTGAAAACATTCCTTGAAAGAACACACATAAGGTCAATGTCATAGCCTGCAAATAGTCTGGAACTCAATCCAATTGAAAATCTTTGGAAGTTGAAGAAAATGGTCCATGACAAGGCTCCAACCTGCAAAGCTGATCTAGCAACAGCAATCAAGAGAAAGTTGGAGCCAGATTGATGAAGAGTAATGTTTGTCACTCATTAAGTCCTTGGCTCAGAGACTGTAAGCTGTTATAAAAGCCGGAGGTGGTGCAACAAAATACTAGTGATGTATTGGAGTGGTTTTTTTTGTTTGTTTTTCATGATTCCATAATTTTTACCTCCGAATTGAGTGATTCCATAATTTTTCCCCCTGTTTGGTCTTGAAAAGTAACCGTTATTGGCTAGCACATTGTGTTCATGATTTATTTATTTTTTACTATTTCTTAAAGCCAGAAAGTTGCCATTTGAAATTACTTTTAGTTTTGTGCCATGTCTGTGATCTGCTTTTTTTTTTTTAAACAAAAGCAAACAACTGAATGAACATCCTCAGAGCTAGGTGAGTCCATAATTTTTGCCAGGGGTTGTAGCATTATTAACAAACCCATTCATCTGGTAGCAAAGCAACCTCCCTCCCCACTGGTACCAGGTCAACCCCAATGGTAGCAGGTCTACCTCCCCCCACTAGCGGTATATCAACCTCACCCACCCCACTGACTGCAACCCCGTTGGTAGCAGGTAATCCTCCCTTCCCCACTAGCATTATATAAACCTCTCCCACCCGTCTGACTGCAAAAAAATATCCACACACAACCCCATTGGTAGCAGATCCTCACTCCCTTCTACTTATCCACCCTTCCCAATGGTAGCAGATCCAGATCCCCCACCATATCCATTCTCCCCACTACTATCGTATCAACCTCCCCCACTAGAATCAGCACTCCTCTCTGTGACGGCACATCAACTTCCCCGCACGCACCAGGCCTGCACACTGCTGTATAAAGTTGTATATGAGAGACGTGTATTTCATGGAATATTTAATACCGTCAGACACAATGAGGAAAAATCTATTTAAAAATGTGATCTCTGTGAAACCATTTCACATTACCACACACATTATTATTACAGCCGTTTATATCTACCTGGGTGCCCAACAATCATCGTTTGTTAGACATGACATATACCTAATGCATAAAGTATGCAATGTTTCTAGGCCAGGCTTGTCTGAACCTAAACAGTGAGAGTGCCTGTGCCTACATGACTGTCTGGAATCCACCTCATGTAACATCTCATAACAATGTGTTGTCACCTTTCATAGAGGAGTGCAGGCTTTCCATAATTTCTATCCTATCGTGTTTCTTTGTGACAACGTGGTGGTCTGCCCTCATCAATCTACCATTATGCATTGATGTGAATGACAGATGATGGTAGAAACGACTTCTGTAACCATTTCATCACATTTATCAGTACATTACCTACTGTCAAAATTGGAAGTTTGTGTAGTTGTACTTACGCCTTCATGCAAATTCTTAAGACTTTTGTCACTGGAACCCAACTGTTTGTTTTGAATGGTCCAAGACTGGAATGTCCTATGCTATTAATGATGGGTTATCTTTGACTCTTTTGCATTGTAGATACTAACAAATTGTATAAGGTTACTGAATGCAATCCATACAGTATGTGATATTTATGTGTTACATGCAATTTTATGATTTGTGGAGTTGGGTCTACTCTCCACCAGCAATGTCTTGTTGCTGGTAATGTGTCAGTTTTGTTAGGTTGGCTTGTAACGTATATTTATTGCTACCATGTGATGTGAGCAATGTGATTGAACTGCCCCATTGTGGAACAAATATTGCGGTAAATAGGAACAACATCATATTAGTGATCCAAGTAAATGAACAATATATAGGTAAAGAACCCTTGTCAACTAATGCCTGCCAGTTGCCATTGGTTGTGGTTAGTAGCTCTAAGGTCCCAATTAATAGCAGCAAGTGGTGTACTGTGTCCTTTAGTTATTGAGCACTATGTTGCTAGTGAATTTTTTTTCTTTTTTTTTTTTTTTTTTTAGGTGAGGTGGGTACATGAGTTTTAAAAGTTTTAAATCCTAGCTACCTAGCAAGTAAAAGTGAGTAGTGTTTGCCAGACAGGAAACACAATCCGAAGGCTACAGTGAGGGCCATAGAGGAGCATGGTAAAAATGCCAGCCTGTATTGCTGTTGGTGTAGTTTACCATTTCCACAGAGGACAACAACGATGCTTATAGATGCTTTAAGTGAATAGTGCATCTATCAGATTTGTGAAGGTTATCCCTCTTTAATGGGCACAGAGAGTTCTACACCAAAGGAATTCAAGTTCGCACTCTTTTCCTGTGGGCAAAACAGTACAGACAAACAGGCAAAAACATATTGTACATTACCAGTAAGAACACAATGTGGTACAAGCAACAGTGTCTCACCCTTCCAGTGGCCCGCCAGAGATTAGAGTTTTCACGACCTCCAGGGCCAACTATCCCAGTCCAGCAGAAACCCACTTTGGCAAGCACTGACTGAGAAGAGATAGTAGCAAGATTTGGAAACTGTTCTGTGAACCTTCAGCTGGAACCGTAGATCTTAAACTGAAATCCTGTTGAATATCCGAAGTAAAGCAGTTCTGTGTTTCCTCTGTCAGAACCTTAGCTCCTCAACTGCGATAATGTAGAATCCTTCTTGCTGATGACGGAAGCAAGGTCCTTTTATAGCGCTCAGTTCTCAATTCAGGGTATAGGGTCTTACAGGATTGGTTGGAAATGGCTGCTCTCTGTGGTTGCAAGTTCAATCCGACTACATAATTTTCCTCTGAACTATGTAGTCAGGGGGGCTGAGGCAATACACATTTACGGACAATAAGGCTCTGATCAGTCTGGGAAGATACAATGGTTAATTTATCTTGCTTTAACAAAAAATAGAACCCATATGTCTGGCCTAATTAAGAACAGTTCACCCACCACACAAGTAGCCAAATCTTAAGTCGTCACAGTCAACATGCACCTATAAGCGAAGGAGGCTGCCATCAGAGGAAGCAAGGAGACGCAAGATTGTAAGACAAGTTAAAGTGACGTACTGAAAGGGAAGAAAAGAGCTGTGCTAAAAGTAAACAAAAAAGAACAAAAACCTGAAAATTTAAAGTACTCACAACATTGATATATGGATAAAACCACACAACTTTATTGATGTTTTTAGTCCATGTTTTTTTGTACAATGGGAAAACCCCATGCAATAGAAACCAACCCACCAAATGAATATATACAGTAAGTATAATAAAGGGCTCAATTGGTACTCCTGCAGGAGAAAATGCAGACAAAAACCAGGTGAGTAATGTTAGTAGGATATAGATGGTGTCAAATTAGAAAACCTCTATAATGGAGATGCCCTAACTAGAAGTTGCAGCAAAAGTAAATCACTAGAGAAATCATAGAAATGACAGAAAACATACATCATGTAGAAATAGCCACAATCCAGAGCACGTGGGATCGAGTAATCAGGATCCCAGATCTAGGAGTGATGCAAAGTAATTGAAAGGGTAGACCAGATAGAGCTCAGCCCTAACATGAAGACTGAAACAGCCTGTTGAAAAAAGTTGGATGGTGGTGGGGAGGGTAAAGCAAGCTACGCGTGTCGCTGCCCCCGAGGAAGCTGCCATTCTGCAGCGACACACGTAGGGTGCTTTGCCCTCCCCACCACCATCCAACTTTTTTCAACTGGCTGTTTCAGTCCTCATTTTCGGGCTGAGTTCTATGTTCTGTAAAATATGCAGTACAACACAGGATCTTTTTATGGGTTAAGGGGGGTTGTCCAGCCTTAGGCTACTATTTTGAAGTCACTCTATGGGACTGCAGACTTGTGAATCCTCATATCACACACATTGTGCGCTGTGAGGATTCTCTTGTGCCAGCATCAGGAGCGGGCAGACCTAGGTCCGCAAGTGTATGTGGTTTGAATACATACAGTCAAAAGTCAACTAGACTATATCTAGCCTCACTCATGCAAGTGTAGTCTAGTCAAAATGTGGTTGGAAGTATGCAAATCGCAAACTTGTGGTCACATGACTGGCTGCTCCTTGCACCGGAGGATTCTCACAGCATGCACTGTGCATGATGTGACGATTCACAAGTCTGCAATCACATAGAGTGACTGCAGACTTGTAGCCTAAGGCCAGACAACTTCAGTGGAAAATGTCTATCAAAAATATGACCAGTTGATTTAGAACATTAAGGATGGAGTTCATATACCGTAATTTCCGGCCTATAAGATGACTTTTTAACCCCTGAAAATCTTCTCAAAAGTCAGGGGTCGTCTTGTATGCTGGGTGTTGTCGTATAAGGCGAATAATTAGGTACCGTATTTTTTGGATTATAAGACACACTTTTCCTCCCAAACATTTGTGAGGAAAATGAGGGGTGCGTCTTAAAATCCAAGCTTATCGGGATGTGGTGAAGATGGGTCAGAGAAGCCAGGGGCAATCCTATACTGTGTTCTGTCGGTGCTGCTCTGGTCTGTGATGCTCACTCGGCTCTGTGCGGTGTGGCGGGGCACAGATCTGTGCGGAGATGCTCTGTGCAGGGCTGCTCTATGCGGCGGGCAGTGAGTCACGGGACATTCTGAAGATGTCGGCGGTGAGGGCTTCTTCAAATAATGGTGCCTAGAGTTGACGCGTGCACAGATGGAGATCATGGCTGAAGCTCTCATCTGCGCTTTGCCAATTCCGACCTCCATTATTTGAAGAAGCCCTCACCACTGACCTCTTCAGAATCGCCCGTGACTTACCGCCTGTCATACAGAGCAGCCCCGCGGTAAGCAGAGCAGTCCCATGCAGAGCCACGCCGCACAAAGCAGCCCTGCACAGAGCAGAGCCGCGTCCACAGCCCTGGCACAGAGCAGCGCACGCAGTGAGTATCTGGGCCCCCCTCTGTACCACTCGCAGCATCGCTGTACTGCCCCTGCCTCCTGTGACCCCCGCTCCGACCCCCCCCCCCCCTCCCTGGAAGACTCCATCGGATTATAATACAGATCCCATGGGGGTTTTTTTTACCTTCAAATTTGGGGTGCGTCTTATAATCCGATGCGACTTATAAAACGAAAAATACGGTAATTTATAAGCCTTTCTGTCTCCAAGACTATCGGAACGGTAGCGCATCAGTCTGGCCTGCCCTTGTATCCTGTTACCGCCTTTTCTGCCTCTCAGATCTCGCTGCTGAGGACTGCAGTAATGAGGTGAGGGGGCGCCTCACCGGAAAGGTGTAAGTGAAGCAAGCTGCAGGCATCAGAGATGCAGGGGTATGGAAAAAAGAGAGAGAGAGCAGTGCTGTGCCCAGAAAAACACCTCTTTCACCCGTCTGACACGCCCTTGTATCCTGTTACCTACTTCTTTGCGTCTCAGATCTTGCTCCTGAGGACTGCAGTGAAGCCACACAGGCATGCATGTGTGAGATCTGAGCGGCAGAGAAGGAGGTAATAGGACACAAGGGCGAGCCGGAGGGATGCGCTACTGCTCTGATAGTCTTGGAGGCAGGGAGAGCTGGGCAGGCAGGGGGAGCTGACCAATCCAAGCAGGATTTATATACAACAACAAGCCAATCGCCGGTAAGGTACCCTACATCGCTTGCCGTAATTGACTGGTTTTGGTATACTAGGTACCACATACAGAGGGGTTGTCTTATACGGCAAATATATCCTGAACTCTATATTTTAACTGGAAAAGTTGGGGGTCGTCTTATATGCCCAGTTGTCTTATACCCTGGAAAATACGGTATATACGGTAAAGGTACATTCACAAATACTACATTTTAGGAAAGATATTTTCATTATAGCAGTCGAGTTCCTCCTATAACCCAACAATGTAACCTGTTGAATCAGAAGAAGGCAACAACCCCATGAGGCAGATGCTAGTTGCCCCATATTAGGGAAAAAATTCCTTCCCAACTTCCCATATGACAATCAGACGTTCCCTGGATCAACATCTCATCATAGAATCTAGTGATATTAATTTTGTATTATAGATTTTTCAGGAAGGACATCCAGGCCCTCCTTTTAACTTTTTAATAAATCGATAATTACAACGCGTTGTGTTATATTGAATTATTTACGGATTATGTTACTTGTATACATTTTATAATTATGCAATTAGAATACGCCAACATCTATTGTATTTGTGTGTAGATAGATAACTATGATATATGGATCAATATTGAGTGCACAGGGATTGTTAATAGACTTGGTTATGAAAGTAATATATGTAATCTGTGTTGTATTAAAAACATTCACTAATTCCTTCACCTTCCTGCCTTCTGTGTCAATGTCCTGTTATTGTTCTTGTTCAAATATAATTTTTAAAAGGGAACCTGTCACCATATTTGGCCCCTATAAGCTGTGGGCACCACTAGTAAGCCCCTATATACAGCATTATAGAATACTGTATGTATATATGTATGTATATATGTATATATATATATATATATATATATATATATATATATATATATATAATATTATAATATGCTTAGGCTGATATGTATAATGTTAATAACTTTTATTATACTCACCTGTGGTGCTGTCAGGCCGACGGGCGTCGCTGGTCTCAGTCTAGTGCCTCCTATCTTCCTTCCATCACCATTCTCCTTACCGCATCCATGTGGATGATGCATCCTATGTTATCCACACAGATGCCTTTTGATCTTTCCCTGAGCTTGTGCATTGCAGTACTTTGCTCTGCCCTCAGTAGGGGAGAGAAAAGTGCAGGAGCGCAATGTAGACCTCTGTGTGGATGATGTAGGAGGCGTCATCCACACGGAGCTTGGAAGGAGGACAGCCATGGAACTAAGAGAGGAGGCACTTACTGTTTTTTTTTTTTTTTACGTTACTCAGCACGACCTGGGGCTTATATACAGTAGTCTAGAATTCTGTATATAAGAGCTTACTGTTGGTGGCTGCAGCTTATAGAGGACAAAAGGGGTGACATGTTCCCTTTAAGATGTGGACTCTTCAGTGTTGAGTTAATTCATTGTGGGTTATATATTATGAAGATAAACTGTATAGTATTGAATGCTACTTCCTAGAGTTTTGGGTTGGTGTCCTATAACTTTATTTTGAAAATTAAAAAAAATCAGGTTATAACAAAAAAAGACATAACTATAGTTATGAACTTCGACCTTAACATAATTCTAAGTATGCCCCTGATAACCTTTGCAAAATATTTGGTCATGAATCCCTATATATCGACCTTCTGTGTTGGGGGGATTGGGTTTCATTGTACATTCTGAATGAGGACTAGACAGGTGTGTTTGCTTTCATTCCTGCCTTCACTCAGAATTGATGGGTGAGCAGTGAACTTATACACTACCAGGCTCCTCAGTGATTTATATTGTGTCCTCGAGGTCACACAAGGTTAAATAAGTATTTGATTAGAAAGGGAAAGAAAGGGCTATACTTGTGAATAAATAATATTAATATTTCACTTGAATTATAATCACTACACTTTGTTGTTATTTACAATATGCTTGTCCCTGACAAAGATTTTCCATTGAATTTGGGATAGAATAAGTCATGGCCCCCAGTTGATTCCTGCTGTTATTGAGATAAAATTTTCCCTATAATAAACAGTTACAGTATTATAATAAATGGGTAGCACTATAAATTCATTAAAGGATTTCTGAGACTAACTGAGCTCTGTGTCACTAAATGTATACAATTAATTTCATTGTGCATTGTGTAAGAATTTTCTGTTGCATAATATTTTAATTGGATCTAAACCAGACTAGCTAGCGAAACGCTCTGTAGGATGAAGTACCTGTCCAAACATAAGTAGTATCGGCGCACACGTCGTGTGCGGACAGCACAGGGACAGTCAGGAGCACACTATCCATTCAACAGTGGTGGCGCACCAAAGTCATCCCTTTCCACTCATATGTACACTATCATCTGCTAGTAGTGAAGGGGCTAAGAGCAGCTAATCACTTTGTTAACCACAGCATGCCCAACAATAGCAGCAAGATGTTAAAGGGGTGATCAAACATGCAATGCAATTTTCATCCTAAATTCCTATCTATTTAGTGCTCTAATCTAAACTAATTTCTAATTGTCTAATTAAAATTTGCCTATTCATCTCTCACTACTTTTATCTAACTGTTTTTATTTTATTTTTTTTATACTACTTCCTTTTTTGATGACACTTTGTTTGAGAATCCCAGTGCATGCTTGGATACTCAAACAAAGCATCATTAGGGGGCAGAGGCTGTGCTCACTGCCACGGCCACTGCCCCCTCTCTGGAACAAAGAATCAGTGGCGCTAATTTCAGGGGCTGAGCTAGTCCATATTCTGTCAATGCAAGTGTATTAACAGAGAGAAATGTAGAAGACTGGTTTTTGTGAGCCGCGCCAATGATCACAAGTCTGGATGTCAGATTAATGTGGCTTTATTGTAGCATAGGTCTACGCGTTTCAGGAGCTCTGCCCCCTTCCTCAGGACCATAGAAAAGACAACATCAAAGTGGGCAGAGCTGCTGAAACGCGTAGACCTATGCTACAACAAAGCCACATTAATCTGACATCCAGACTTGTGATCATTGGCGCGGCTCACAAAAACCGTTCTTCTACATTTCTCTGTTATCAGCCACTTGGGTTGCCGCTGCCGTGGTCCATTTCTACATGCGAATATAGTAGTCGTGACTGTCACAACTACAGATGGTGAGTACTTTTGCTCCCCCGCCCCCCTTGCCCTGTACCTATAAGGGTAAGACCCTATTGCGCTTTATCTTCCACAGCTCTTCCTTTATAAATGCAAGTGTATTGAACAAGGCCACGCTCCTCTAGTCAGATTCTGGCCAGGAGTATGTATAATTACATGCTAGCGTCCACTTGACTGCCATTCCTGTCTCTGAGACCGGCTAATCCTCACAATGCACAGTGTAAGCAATGTGAGGATTGAAAAGTCTGCAGTCACATAGAGTGACTGAAGACTTAAATCGTAGCGTATAACGCCGCCTTATCTGACGATATGTCGTCGGGGTCACGGTTTCCGTGACGCACTTCCGTCATCGTTAACGACGTTGTTGCGTGTGACACCTACGAGCGACTCCGAACGATCGCAAATAGGTTGAAAATCGTTGATCGCTGACACGTCGTTCAGTTTCAAAATATTGTTCGTCGTTTGGAACGCAGCAGACATATTGGTACGTTTGACACCCTGCCAACGACGAACAACATCCATACGACCACCTTGGTCAAACAATATATCGCTGAACGATGTTGCGTCGTTTGTGAGATCGTTATATGTGACCGCTAATACACGACCTATGAGCGATCTCGGCCAATCGTAACTATGATCTGGGCGTGTCACATCGCTAATGAGATAGTCAGATAAATCGTAGCATGTAAAGTGGCCTTTACGGATTTAGATTGTACAACTCCTTTAATTATCGTACTGTCACTATTTATTAGGGCTTGTTCACACCACCATATTATTCGTATGAGTTTTAATCGATTTTTTTTTTTTTTTTTATTGGATAGCCCTTAGACCAATAATATGTAATGTGGTAGTGCTGATCAACATTTTTTACCCATATCGATTCAGCATGTGAAAAAAGGTGCAGCATGCTGCATTTGACTTCCAAATCAGACAAGGCTCGCCCATTCAAGTCTATTGGTGTGTGGAAATAATCCGACTGCACTCAGATGACATCTGAGTGCAGTCTTATTTCCGCTAACGCCCACAATGAAGATGATGGAGATTTTTTTTTTTGTTCCCCATCTTCTCCTCAGAGTGTGCTCTGATTCTCTCATCGAAGATCACACTATGAGGACACTGATCAAACTGTGGTCAGAGTGTCATTAGCATATTCAATTTGATTCTCTTGGATAAGAGAATCTACGGTCGTGTGACCCTGATCTTGTTGAGAAAATTGTATCCAATATTAAGCTGGGAATCAATTGGGGACCCTGGCTTATTTTGTATCAATTTCAATGGAAAATCTTGCCCAAAAATAGGGACATTTTTAAATCATAAAAAATGATTATAATAAACATTAATTATTAATATTTTTTCCACATTTTAGCTCTCTTTTCCTTTTTCCTTTATAATCAGTTTATGCTACAGTACATAAGACTATAGATTTGGGAGGGTGGTACCCGTTATATATGTACTTGGACTAAACGTGGGCATAAACATTAAATAACTCTCAGCTGAACATTTGACATGTCTATTGACTCCTTCAGATATCTGTTAAAGGGGTAATAGGAGCGGCAGGTGAATATATTATCACATTGACACTACATTACATGCATGTACACACATTTAATGAATAAAAATTTACTGGGAACGCTTAATAAATAGACAACAAATTCTGCCAATATTAGCACTTTAAACCAAGCTTTGTTTAATGTTTGGCTGATATTAGGTCTGCAGGCCCAGTACTAGGATCACTACAGGAGGATGTTGCTCCTAGTCAACCAGGAAAATGGCTGGTGTAGGAAGGACGGAGATATGAGTGCAGCAAAGGCCAGGCAGATGTTGGTGGTAGAGGACTCTCTAATTAAGCCAACAGACAAGGTCATCTGCCACCAAGACTGTGAATGTTGCCTGCCTGGTGCTTGGGTTCTGCATATTGCGGATCAGATAGATAGAATGCAGTGGACTGGGAAAAACTCAACAATGAAATGGAAGCAAAATGTGGAGCTATCACTCACAATGCAGGAATCATCATTTTTCATACAATAAAATAGAAATCGGAGCAATTAAAGCCCCCCCCCCTTCCCAGGACTGGTTAAAGAAATATCTATATAAATATAAACTTGCATAATTATCTCAATTAAAGGGATACCTCATTACATGGACAGAATGTGTGCCACTGTGCCTTATTGGTAAATAAAGATATACTGAGAACACATGCTCCAGCCAAAACAGAAACCTCCTTAACACCAAGCCTTCAAAGTGCTGATCAATTATGCTTCTTTCACCAGTCCCTAATCTCTCCGTCCTGTCTCCGTCATCACCTCACTCTCCTCTCAGCTGTGTCTTGATGACTCATCTGAGCTGCTGACAGTTTTTTTTCTGCTTTGTGCTCTTCATGACAAGAAAACGCCTCCAGACTACACTGCAGTTCAATAGTTTAGGGTCGCTTAAATATTTCCTTATTTTTGAAAGAAAAACACATTTTTTTTCACCTTGAATTAAACAAATACACTCTATACATTGTTAATGTGGTAAATGATTATTCTAGCTGCAAACATCTGTTTTTGAATGCAATATCTACATAGGTGTATAGAGACCCATTTCCAACAACCACAACTCCAGTGTTCTAATGGTACATTGTGTTTGCTAACTGTGTTAGAAGGCTAATGGATGTTTAGAAATCCCTTGAAAACCCTTGTGCAAGTATGTTAGCACAGCTAAAAACAGTTTTGCTGATTAGAGAAGCTATAAAACTGACCTACCTTTGAGCTAGTTGAGAAGCTGGAGTATTACATTTGTTGGTGCCATTAAACTCTCAAAATGGCCAGAAAAAGAGAACTTTCATGTGAAACGCGACGGTCTATTCTTGTTCTTAGAAAGGAAGGATATTCCATGTGAGAAATTCCCAAAAACTGAAATTTTCCTACAACGGTGTGTACTACTCTCTTCGGAGGAGAGCACAAACAGGGTCTAACCAGATTAGAAAGAGAAGTGGGAGGCCCCGCTGCACAACTGAGCAACAAGACAAGTACATTAGAGTCTCTAGTTTGAGAAATTGATGCCTCACGGGTCCTCAACTGGCAGCTTCATTAAATAGTACCCGCAAAATGCCAGTGTCAACCTCTACAGTGAAGAGGCGACTCCGGGATTCTGGCCTCCAGGGCAGAGTTGCAAAGAAAAAGCCATATCTGAGACTGGCTAATAAAAGGAAAAGATTAATATGGGCAAAAGAACACAGACATTGGACAGTGGAAGATTGGAAAAAAGTGTTATGGACAGACGAATCGAAATTTGAGGTGTTTGGATCACGCAGAAGAACATTTGTGAGATGCAGAACAACTGAAAAGATGCTGGAAGAGTGCCTGACACCATCTGTCAAGCATGGCGGAGGTAATGTGATGGTCTGGGGTTTCTTTGGTGCTGGTAAAGTGGGAGATTTGTACAAGATAAAAGGGATTTTGAATAAGGAAGGATATCACTCCATTTTGCAACGCCATGCCATACCCTGTGGCCAGCGCTTGATTGGAGCCAATTTTATCCTACAACAGGACAATGACCCAAAGCACACCCCCAAATTATGCATGGATTACTTGGGGAAGAAGCAGAGAGCTGGTATTCTATCTGTAATGGAGTGGCCAGCCCAGTCACCAGATCTCAACCCTATTGAGCTGTTGTGGGAGCAGCTTGACCGTATGGTACGCAAAAAGTGTCCATCAAGCCAACCCAACTTGTGGGAGGAGCTTCTGGAAGCATGGGGTGAAATATCTCCAGATTACCTCCGCAAATTAACAGCTAGAATGCCAAAGATCTGCAAAGCTGGAATTGCTGCAAAGGAACATTCTGTGACGAAGGCAAAGTCTGAAGGAGAAAATTTATTATTTCAAGTAAAAATCATTATTTCTAACCTAGTCATTGTCTGGACTATATTTTCTATTCATTATGCAACTCATTTGATAAATAAAAGTATGATTTTTCATGGAAAAGACAAAATTGTCTGGGTGACCCCAAACTTTTGAACGGTCGTGTATGTTACTTATCAGCCATTGTGGAAGCTTTGTGCTGTCTCCTATAATACAGACAACACTGAATGTGGCATAATGATGTTTTAGCCCCTTTTTGAGGCCATTTGAAGGGCCAGAAGATAATGCAGGTGAACAGGAAGTTGACGTGACATCATCGGACATCAGAGGTCACAGAGCCCAAGGGTCAGGCGATGGGGAAGAGCGGTGCGCAATAGCGTCGCTCACAGGCACTATTGGCAATGCAAGGTATTTACGAGAAACATTGTTTCTCAACATAAAATTGATGTGGCCAATAATGAATATGGGTGAAACACCCCTTTATGTGGTTTATTTAAAACAAATTTGTCACCAGATCTGAAATATAAACTCCATACATTATTAAGCAGCCCTCTTAGACCTGAATAGGATGATGAAAATCTATATCTAAATGGCTGTATTATTTTTTTTATGAAAGTTTAGCTCAATTTCCACCCACCTAGCCTGATTCAGAGTTCCTCAAGGTCCCTCCTGCTGCTGAGATCTCACACTGCTCAGTACAAGTTGCAGTTGTAAACCAGACTGGGATTGCAATCTTGAATCTTGTGTAAGAGATTTTTTAATAGTGTATACAGTTTGTATTGTGAAATCTTGTGACATATCCACTTTCAGCCAACCCATAGCAATATTTTGCTTTATTGTAGCCCACTACTTTGGATAAGTCAGTATGATTTTTTTTTAACCCTCCCAGACAACCATTCTAATTTGTTCTATTAACTTTCCTACAGCTGCATTAATGAGTCAGCGCTGTAATCAATTGAAGCTACAGTATACATAGGGCAGGGGTGGGCAATTAATTTTCCCATGGGGCCGCATGAGAAGTTGGGATGGTTTTAGAAGGCCGGACTAATATAATTAACTCAGTTCTACCCAAGATACTAAATTACTACACCCTCCATATACTAGACCTGTAATATACTACATCACTACACCCCCCATATACTACACCTGTAATATACTACATCACTACACCCCTATATACACCTGTAATATACTACTGTACACCACTACACCCCCATATACTTCACCTGTAATATATCACTACACTCCTATATACACCTGTAATATACTACATCACTACACCCCTATATACACCTGTAATAAACTACTGTACACCACTACACTCCTATATACTACATCTGTAATCTTCCACATCACTACACCTCTATATATACCTGTAATATACATCACTACACCCCTAGATACTGTACACTACACCTGTAATAAACTACTGTACACCACTACACTCCTATATACTAAATCTGTAATCTACCACATCACTACACCCCTATATACACCTGTAATATACACCACTACACCCCTAGATACTGTACACTACACCTGTAATAAACTACTGTACACCACTACACCCCCCTATATACTACATCTGTAATATACCACATCACTACACCCCATATACTACACCACTATATACTACACCACTATATACACCACACCATATACTACACCTGTAATAAAGCTACATCACTACACCACTATATACTACACCTGTAATAAAGCTACATCACTACACCCCATGTACTACACCACTATATACTACACCACTATATACACAACACCATATACTACACCTGTAAAACTACACCACTACACCCCCAGTATTAGTCACCAGTCCCCCCCTCCCCCATTGTTCCCTCAGCTTATTAGTCACTACTTACCTCTCTCTTCTTATCGTCCCCGTCCTCAGGCACCTCCGTACAGGCCCCCCGCTGAGCTGCTCCTTCTCTTGTACCGGCCCTGTGGCTGCGCCGATGCTGTTTTTGTACGGGCCACTGCTTCTCTTCAGGTCCCGGCTGCTGCAGCTTCTTTTCCTGCCGGGCGGGAACTTTTGAAATGACACACGCGCGCCGTACTGACAACATCAGAGCGCGCCCTTGTGTCACAGAGAAAGGTGCCAGGCAGGGAACAGAGGAGAGATTCCTGTGTTCCGCTGCCTACACTGTGCGGAGCTGCAGGATCTCTCCCTGCCCGGCATGCAGCAGCCCGACTCCACTGCACCGGCTGAAGACGGGTCGGTCACAGACAGTAGGCGGGCCGGATGTGGCCCGCAGGCCGCCCCTTGCCCAGGTCTGACATAGGGGCTACTACACTGATTAAGTGAGTCTAGGACAGAGCAGAGTGCTTGTTGACCAGGTTCAGGTTGAAATATTAAAAATTTGAAAATGAAGTCCTGCAATACCTGTATATGGCTAGCTTGTTCCTCTGTTACTGAGAAATCAGTTTTTGAATTGATAAGGAAATGAGGTTGTAGCCTCTGACACTCCAGCACCATTCTTCGCCCAGTGGTGCCTCTTTCTGCTTTACTGATGGCTCCTTTCCCTGAAGTCACACAGAATAGAGGCTGTCAGTCAAGCAGGAGGAGCCTGTCGTAGGCTGGGAACAGAGAAGGAGTGACAGAGGCTTTAGATTTCAAGCCTCATTTGCATATCAGTTAAAATGCTAAGTTTTCAATAGCAGAAGAACGGACTGGTCATATAAAGGTATTGCTGAATTTGTCTTGGAAAAAGCTACATTCGTACAGCGGGTGAAATAAGTATTGAACATGTCCACAATTTTCTAAGTAAATATAGTTGTAAAGGTGCTATTGACATGAATTTCTCACCAGATGTCGGTAACAACCCATCCGATTTATACAGGCAAAGAAATATATGATTTAATGTCCTTAAAGTACCACCTCAGCATTTTTTTTCTTCAGCCCTGGAAAGGCATTTTAAATGTAAGCCCCTTGCCCTCTGTCATATACTGTACTAACCATCTGGTAGCTTCACTTTTTACCAACTCCGGTCCTGCGGCGCCATCTGTGACTTCCAGCCAATCAGAAGTTCCGTCACAAATGCTCAATGCATCTCTCTCTATCTTAGCCAGAACGAGGCTCCCATAGAGATGCATTTAATTTTTTTCTACCTCCTTTGTGCTCTATGAAACATTGGAGTGTGCTTGCACGTCACAAAACGCCAAGACCAACTGGAGCTGTGGCGATAGCGTGGCGCCCTGGATTAGCCAGGTCGTCACAGGTACTACAACACACACCCCCACCCTGAGACAGGCACATCAGCTAGACACAAAATCCTTGTTGCCTCCCTCCAGGGGCTGATGTCCACACCAGGTGGGGTGGAGCCAGGCGGTTGGCCCCACCCACTGAGGAGTTCACAGTCCTGGAGGCGGGAAAGGAAGTCAGTTCAGTTAGGGAAGTGGAAGAGAGAGGAGTGAAGTGAGGAGTAAACTGACCGTGTCCGGGTTTGTGGCCCGGGCACTAAGAGCAAGGCTGGCAGACGGTGGTGGCCGTCTGCAGGAGAGGCAGATGAACGCGGAACTGTAGGACCGGGGACGGGCGGTGGCCCACCGGTACCGAACCGGGGAGCGAAGTGAAGCCAGCACGCACAGGCAGGGCCTGCGGACCCCGACTAGGCTTGGAGTCGCCATTAGAGGTCAAATCCGTCAGTGACCGGAACCCCAGGGGTTTCCTAATAGCCAAGACCTGATTAAAGGCAACCGTCCGACCAGCAAAAGAAAATACAGCTACCGTCACAGCTAGAGTTCCAAGGGCCAGACCCTGCGGGCAAAAGGGCTCCTCCGGCACATATACACGCTGGGGAGCGGGTTACCGGTGGGAATCTATCGGGACCGAACATACACAAAAGGTGCAAGGAAAGGCAGCCACCACCAACCGTCCAGGAGAAGTCACAGCAGCCGGCTGCGGGACCCGTCCATCCAGCCGTTTGGTTTACTAGAGACTTTGCATACATTTGTGGCTGAGTGAGTACAACCGTGCCGTCCGGCACCGCGCTGTGCAGTCCAGGCGACCCTGCACCTTGCCAACCCTACCTCCCCGTCACCTCACCGGGCCCCGGGACCACCAACCCCCTACCCACGGAGGGGGGAAACAACATCCCAGCTGCTCCCTACCATCGCTCCCGGGATCCCCATCACCAGCAGCGGTGGTGTCCAACCCCACCACAACCTGTGGGTGGCGTCACGGACCAAATGCCCAAACCAAACTACCCCCCTTTCACTCACGGGCGAGGAGCACCGCTCGAGTCCCCGGATCCGGCCCACCACTCGAGCCACCGAGCAGCCGTCGCAGCAGCGCCGGACCCGAGCGTTAGCGAGCGCAGCGCAGCGGCATCCTCCCCGCCCGCGACAACTTGGCGTCACAAACAGGATCTTACCGTTCTGCCGGCTGGTAGAAGTGCGCCCTGTGCCCCGCCGACGGTGTCCGGCCGAAAAATTTCAGAATCCGCCATCTTGGGCGTGAAGATTTTCCCGCTCGAGCGTCTTCTCGAGCAGTGGAGGCGCGAAAGCCGAAGCCCCGCCCCTGAAGAGGAGGTGCCGAAAAAAGACCAAGGGGGGACGGATGGCGTCCGGCCGCATGTAAACCGAGGCCATAAAAGCAGGGACGCCAGGACTCTGTAAACAACCCGGTTCCTGGAACCCTGAAGCCCCGACACCATGTCAGCCCCGCCTGCACCGCCCGAGGCCCAGCAGCCCGCGCCCGGGACCGTGGCGTGGATGAGGGCCCTAGTAACTGAGTCTAACCAACATCATCGGAATCAGATACGTCTCCTGGCGGAGCAGTGGACCACCGAGGTGGAAGCGCTGGTTGCGATTGCCCAGATGCACGAGATGGGAGCCGACGTGACGGAGCAGGTGAGTGACCCACGCCTCCATGTCCCACAGGGACCGGCCACTGTGGCTGGGAGACCCGGTCCGATCCTGGCCCTTGTACCGTCCCTGCCACTACCCATGGGGCTCCCCAGCGCTAACCTGCCTGACCTGCTGCCCCGTGCTACGGCGGTGGGACCCGAAATGCTGAGTGCCGAGGGTCCGGAGGTCGGAGAGCTTGAGGAGGCTGCGGGCTCGGATGCTGCTGCGACTGGTTACGACTCACCTGGCGCAGAGGAGAAGAAGGCCCCGGCAGTCCGCCTGGCCCTAGAGGGAGCGCCTGACCGTGAGGGGGTTAGGAGTGATGATTCCGGACCTGAAACAGAGCCAGTTTCGGAGTCCGCGGAAGCGGGTGAGAGTCTTCGTCCCGGCCGTGGGGCGGTAGCTTTCTATGTCCCGCGCGCCGGTGGAAATGGATATCGGGCTGCCCTTTCCCAACAGGCCTGCTATCGCATGTTTGAAATATTGACAGCGGAGGGTGAGGCTCCCTCAGAGGAAGAGTCGGAGTAGGCAGCGGTCCCTCCGTTGCACCGTTGTCCCCGTTGGGACCACTAGTACCGTAACCTGTTAAGTAAATGAGTAAATGAATTAATCAACCGAGAAAATAACCTGATTGACACCGTGATTGACCCGGCCGTTGCCGGCAAGTTGTCCCCGTAGGGACCCTTTGTACCGTTAGCATGAGGACCTCTTCATGGACATGCCTGAGAACTTGCAGGGCACCCACGAACTGGTGGGATTGTAAATAAGTTGGAGCATGTTTTCCGTTGCCGCCTCTGGAGAGGCAGGTTTGGAGGATGGGCCTGGAGGAAAGTGATGGCCCAGGCCCGCCACTACCATAACCGGTGGCGATCCTCCGGGGGTCAGGGGTCCCCAATGGACGTGGGGTCCCCTGAAGTGACAGCAGGGTGCGAGTCACCGTACCCGTTCCCGCTCGGGCAGCCTGGATCTGGACTGGGGTCAAGGGGTTCTGCCCACTTCTTAGGGGCAGCATCAAAGCTAGGTTGCTTGGGTGGGAGAGCGGAAGCCGTCCGTCCGTTGTTATTAAAAGTGTATATCTATGTGGTTTGTAACGTTTAAGTGACCTGCCTCCCGTAAGGGAAGATTTAAAAATGCATAAACTGTGTTGATGTTTTTATATTTTTGCAGTTAAAAAGAAAAATAAAACCGGTGATGGATGGGCAGCCCGCGGACGGTCTGCATTTAACCAAGGGGGAATGTGGCGTCCTGGACTAGCCAGGTCGTCACAGGTACTACAACACACACCCTCACCCTGAGACAGGCACATCAGCCAGACACAAAATCCTTGTTGCCCCCTCCAGGGGCTGATGTCCACACCAGGTGGGGGGGAGCCAGGCGGTTGGCCCCACCCACTGAGGAGTTCACAGTCCTGGAGGCGGGAAAGGAAGTCAGTTCAGTTAGGGAAGTGGAAGAGAGAGGAGTGAAGTGAGGAGTAAACTGACCGTGTCCGGGTGTGTGGCCCGGGCACTAAGAGCAAGGCTGGCAGACGGTGGTGGCCGTCTGCAGGAGAGGCAGATGAACGCGGAACCGTAGGACCGGGGACGGGCGGTGGCCCACCGGTACCGAACCGAGGAGCGAAGTGAAGCCAGCACGCACAGGCAGGGCCTGCGGACCCCAACCAGGCTTGGAGTCGCCATTAGAGGTCAAATCCGTCAGTGACCGGAACCACAGGGGTTTCCTAACAGCCAAGACCCGATTGAAGGCAACCGTCCGACCAGCAAAAGGAAATACAGCTACCGCCACAGCTAGAGTTCCAAGGGCCAGAGCTTGCGGGCAAAAGGGCTCCTCCGGCACATATACACGCTGGGGAGCGGGTTACCGGTGGGAATCCATCGGGACCGAACATACACAAAGGTGCAAGGAAAGGCAGCCACCACCAACCGTCCGGGAGAAGTCACAGCAGCTGGCTGCGGGACCCGTCCATCCAGCCGTTTGGTTTACCAGAGACTTTGCGTACATTTGTGGCTGAGTGAGTACAACCGTGCCGTCCAGCACCGCGCTGCGCAGTCCAGGCGACCCTGCACCTTGCCAACCCTGCTTCCCCATCACCTCACCGGGACCACCAACCCCCTACCCACGGAGGGGGGAAACAACATCCCAGCTGCTCCCTAGCACCAGCGGTGGTGTCCAACCTCACCACAACCCGTGGGTGTCATCACGGACCAAATCCCCAAACCAAACTTCCCCCCTTTCACTCACGGGCGAGGAGCGCCGCTCGAGTCCCCGGATCCGGCCTACCGCTCGAGCCACCGAGCAGCCGTCGCAGCAGCGCCGGACCCGAGCGTTAGGGACCGCAGCGGCGTCCTCCCCGCCCGCGACAATAGCATGTGAAGCCGCTGGAAGGTGAGAATATGACAGGGGTCAGGCATTACTCTAGCGGTGCAATAAAAAAAAGTTGAAGTGATGGTTTAAGTGTAATAATGAGAAATGACACATGGAAAAGTATTGAACACATGAAGAAGAGAGGTGCAAAAACCCATGGAAAGTCATAACATCAGCTGAAATCTATTCGTAATTAGAAATCAATCCTGCCATTTAATGAAAGATAATATCAGCTAGTTCAACTGATGGCATATAAAAAAGGTGTCTCATTTGTCTCATTACCAAGGTGCTACACAAGAAATAAGTTATGATGGGTAAAACTCAGTGAGCTGTCTCAAGGCCTTCACAACTTTATTATTGGAAAACATACCGATGGCATTAGTTACAGAAGAATTTCTAAACTACTGAAGGTCCCAGTGAACACTGTTGGGGCTATAATTTGATATTTCCAAAACATAATACAGTATGACCATAAACCATGATTAGGTGCTCGCTGCAAGATTTCAGACAGAGGAGTTAAAATATTTATCAGAAAAGTTGTCCAAGAGCCAATAACTACCAGTGGTGAACGAGAGAGATTTGGAATTAGCAGGTACAATTGTTTCAAAGAAAACAATAAGTAAAGCACTCATCCTCTATGGCAGACCTGGGCAAGGGGCGGCCCGCGGGCCACATCCGGCCCGCCTGCTCTCTGTGACCGGCCCGCCCGTCTTCAGCCAGTGCAGTGGAGCCGGGCTGCAGCGTGCCGAGCAGGGAGAGATCCTGTGCAGGTCCGCACAGTCAGTGCAGGCAGCAGAACGCAGGAGTCTTTCCTCTGTTCCCTGCCGGCACTAATTGTCAGTGACACACGCGCGCGCTCTGACGTTGTCAGTACTGCGCTGCGTGTGTCATTTCAAAAGTTCCCGCCCGCCCTGCAGGAGAAGGAGCAGCACAGCAGACGGAATAATTCATCTTCCAGGACCTGCGATGATGTCACGCCCATGTGACTGTGTGGGAGGAGACACAGGATGCCGGGCAGCAAGCAAGAGATGCTGAATGCTGAAGGAGATGTGGACACATGATGACTGGTAATGAGAAAAGAGGGGACATGAGGGGAAAGGGGGCTGCAGGGTGAGGGGCATATGAGGGCTGCAGACTGACAGAAGGATGTGAAGGGGTGCAGAGTGTTTGAGAGGGGTAAGTTGGGGTACAGGCAGGGTGAGATATGTGGGCAGGGTGTGTGACATATGGGGGTGTAGTGTGTGTGATATGGGGGTGCAGGCTGTATGGGGTGTAGTGTCTGTGATATGGGGGTGCAGGCTAGTGGGGTAGTATATGGGGGTATAGTGATGTAGTATATTACAGGTGTGCTATATGGAGGTGTAGTATATTACAGGTGTGCTATATGGAGGTGTAGTATATTACAGGTGTACTATATGGAGGTGTAGTATATTACAGGTGTACTATATGGAGGCGTAGTATATTACAGGTGTACTATATGGAGGCGTAGTATATTACAGGTGTACTATATGGAGGCGTAGTATATTACAGGTGTACTATATGGAGGCGTAGTATATTACAGGTGTGCTATATGGAGGTGTAGTATATTACAGGTGTACTATATGGAGGTGTAGTATATTACAGGTGTACTATATGGAGGCGTAGTATATTACAGGTGTACTATATGGAGGCGTAGTATATTACAGGTGTACTATATGGAGGCGTAGTATATTACAGGTGTGCTATATGGAGGTGTATATTACAGGTGTGCTATATGGAGGTGTAGTATATTACAGGTGTGCTATATGGAGGTGTAGTATATTACAGGTGTGCTATATAGTGGTGTAGTGATGTAGTATATAGGGGTGTAGTGATGTAGTATATTACAGGTGTGCTATATGGAGGTATAGTATGTTACAGGTGTAGTATATGGGGTGTATTGATGTAGTATATTACAGGTGTACTATATGGAGGTGTAGTAAATTACAGGTGTATATAGGGGTGTAGTGATGTAGTATATTACAGGTGTTGTATATGGGGTGTAGTGATGTAGTATATTACAGGTGTATATAGGGGTGTAGTGATGTAGTATATTACAGGTGTGCTATATGGAGGTATAGTATATTACAGGTGTAGTATATGGGGTGTAGTGATGTAGTATATTACAGGTGTATATAGGGGTGTAGTGATGTAGTATATTACAGGTGTATATAGGGGTGTAGTGATGTAGTATATTACAGGTGTATATAGGGGTGTAGTGATGTAGTATATTACAGGTGTATATAGGGGTGTAGTGATGTAGTATATTACAGGTGTAGTATATGGGGTGTAGTGATGTAGTATATTACAGGTGTATATAGGGGTGTAGTGATGTAGTATATTACAGGTGTATATAGGGGTGTAGTGATGTAGTATATTACAGGTGTATATAGGGGTGTAGTGATGTAGTATATTACAGGTGTATATAGGGGTGTAGTGATGTAGTATATTACAGGTGTATATACGGGTGTAGTGATGTAGTATATTACAGGTGTGCTATATGGAGGTGTACTATATTACAGGTGTAGTATATAGGGGTGTAATGATGTAGTATATCGGAGGTGTATTATATAGTGGTGTAGTATATTACAGGTATATGGAGGGAGTGTAGCATAATACAGGTGTAGTATATAGGGGTGTAGTGGTGTAGTTTATTACAGGTGTAGTATATGGAGGGGGTGTAGTGATGTAGTATATTGGGTAGAACTGAGGTAATTATATTAGTCCGGCCCTCTAAACCAATCCCAATTTCTCATGCGGCCCCATGGGAAAATTAATTGCCCACCCCTGCTCTATGGCCTGTATGCACGCTCACCATGCAAGACTATTGCAGAACAAAAAGAATTCTCAAGTGCATTTAAAGTTTGATCAACAACATTTAGACAAGCTGGTGAAATACTGGATGAATATATTCTGGTCAAATGATACAAAAATAGAACTCTTTGGATGCCATAACACACCATATCAACAGTGAAGTTTGATGGTGGGAACATCATGCTGTGGGGTTGTATTTCAGAATACGGCACTGGCAAACTTCATATAATTGAAAGAAGGAGGAATGGACAAATGTAGGATATTCTTGATAAAAAAAATCTGCCATCTACCAGGATGATGAAGATGAAACGAGGGTAGACATTCAGCAAGACAAAATTCCCAAACACTCATCCAAGGAAACTCTCAATTGGTTTCAGAGAAAGAAAATAAACTGCTAGAATGGCCCAGCTAATCACCTGACCTTAATCCAATAGAACATTTATTGAAGAAAATAAAGCTCAGCGTTCATAAAAGCAGCTAGCTCACAGAACTTTCAGGATATGAAGAGTGTGTGCAAGAATGGCCCAAAATCACACCTGAGCAAAGCATGCAACTAGTTTTTTCATACAGGAGGCATCTTGAAGCTGTTATGACCAGTAAAGGATTTTGCACAAAATCTAAATAAATGTCACTAGGCGTGTTCAATACTTTTTCCCTTTGTCATTTCTCATCATCACTAAATTTATGGTCACCTATGTGTGATTTATAGGTCTGTGTAGATTGGATGGGTTTTTACTAACATCTGGTGAGAAATACATGTCAACAGTACCTTTAAAAATATATTTGCTTCGAAAATTGGTGACGTTCAATACTTATTTCAGCTGCTGTATATAAAACGTTTGGGTTAGGTGAAATCCTGTTGACAAATTCACTTTAAACAAATGGCTAGACAGCTTAAGGCCACGTCTCACTAAGCAACATCGCTAGCAACATCGCTGCTGAGGCACAACTTTTGTGATGCAACAGCGATGTTGCTAGCGATGTTGCTGTGTGAGACATCCAGCAACAACCTGGCCCCTGCTGTGAGGTCGCTGGTTGTTCCTGAATGTCCTGGACCATTTTTTAGTAGTTGCTCTCCCGCTGTGAAGCACACATCGCTGTGTGTGACAGCGACAGAGCAACAACTAAATGTGCAGGCAGCAGGAGCCGACTTCTGCGGACGCTGGTAACCAATGTAAATATCGGGTAACCAAGAAGCCCTTTCCTTGGATACCCGATATTTACCTTTGTTACCAGCGTCCGCCGCTCTCACGCTGTCAGTGCCGACTCCCTGCACACATAGCCAGACTACACATTGGGTAATTAACCCGATGTGTACTCTGGCTAGGAGTGCAGGGAGCCAGCGCTAAGCGGTGTGCGCTGGTAACCAAGGTATATATCGGGTTGGTTACCCAATATTTACCTTAGTTACCAAGCGCAGCATGCTTCCACGCGTCGCTGCTGGCTGGGGGCTGGTCACTGGTTGTTGGTGAGCTCACCAGCAACCCGTGTAGCGACGCTTCAGCGATCCCTGCCAGGTCAGGTTGCTGGTGGGATCGCTGGAGCGTCGCTTAGTGTGATGGTACCTTTACTCCCAAATACCAACAGAAGAATGGAGTATGTTACAAAGGTCATTGTTCCTAAGAATATGCTTTCTGACAATGGATAAAATGAAAGTGTATATTTGTTAGAAATACACAATGTGGCCATCATTCCAGTAGCTTCAATGTGAATAATATAAATAGTTTTATTGATGTACTTATGACTTTTAGGATTATATAATCCAGCTTTTGCTTTTCCTGTGCAAATAATAAATTGAAATAAACAATACAGTTAGTTGCTACTCCTCCAGTTTTCACTTCACTAGTTTTTCCACATGAAGCCCTACCAATGTAGAGAAGTGAATGCAAGGTTAATGCTGAACTTGTGGCTTTGTCATTGGTGAAAAATGAGATACGTTTTAAGACTTAACATAAGGTAAGGAAAGATAGAAATTAATGAAGCGTACTGTTCTGCAGCTTGGAAACATAAAGCTGTGGTAATGACAAGTGGTCAGAAGAGAAGATGACAGCTTCCGGTAGATCACAGGACAATAGTAAGGAGAGAGAAGCAAGTAAGAGAGTTGGGAAAGATAACAAATGTCCATAACTTAAAAGGTCAAAGACAGATTTTTTTTAATTGTATCATGGTGACAACAGACAGAAAGATCAATGACTTGTATGTTTGTCATCATTGTGGCAGATTTGTCAATTAGTAGAAAGCTACAAGAATCCAGGTGCAGGGATGAAAAGTGCTTACATTAAGGATTTGCTGGTAGATTGGAGATATTGGGTGACCTGCGCTGCTGGTGTGTATCCAAGCAAGGAGTCAGAATCAGGCGAAAGTATTAATGGTGGGGTTTATTCTCTGCGTTTCAAAGTATTCCAACTTTTTCAGGAGATCACTGGGGTGTCGTGAAGAAGATGTTGGAATACTTCAAAATGCGTGGAAAGTAATCCGCACCATTAATACTTTCACCAGATTCTGACTCATTTATCGGATACACACCAGCAGCACAGGTCACCCGCTATGTCCAAACTATCCACATGAATATGTGATTTGCTAACCAGTGGAGTTACAGCAGCTATTTGTTACCCTCTAAGGCAGGGCTCGGGAACCTCCGGCCCGTGGGCCATATGCAGCCCCCGATGACTTTTTATGCGGCCCCTGTGCACATTCCTAGGGACTGCAGTACTTGGGTGGCAGCTGCGGTCTAGTCAGCTGCTGGCCCTTTAAATCACCACGTGTGATGCACATACCATTAGGTCCTCAGCCTGCTAGCCTATGCTAGCCTGCTGAGGACGTACTTTGTGGTTGGGGTAAGCGTCAGATGCGCTGCGCTCCCGTCCCACAGAAGAAGAGTAAGTTTACCAGCCTCCTTTTTGTAGATGCCTCCCGCTGCTGTGAGCCTCCTACCTCCAGTGGTGCAGTGAGTCTCCTCCCTCCTGCAGTGAAGTGAGCCTCCTGCCTCCCATGGTGCTGTGAGACTCCGTCCTCCGACAGTACTGTGAGACTCCTGCCTCCCGCAGTGCTGTGAGACTCCTGCCTCCCGCGGTGCTGTGAGACTCCTGCCTCCCGTGGTGCTGTGAGACTCCTGCCTCCCGCGGGGCTGTGACTCCTGCCTACTGCGGTGATGTGAGCCTCCTGCCTCCCGTGGTGCTGTGAGCCTCCTGCCTCCCGCAGTGATGTGAGCCTCCTGCCTCCCACAGTGATGTGAGCCTCCTGCCTCCCACAATGATGTGGGCCTCCTGCCTCCCACAGTGATGTGAGCCTCCTGCCTCCCACGGTGCTGTGAGCCTCCTGTCTCCACTGCTGTGAGCCTCCTGCCTTCTGTTCTGTGTACCCCCCTAGTACTGTGAATGCCCACCAGTGCTGTGTGCCACCCCCCCAAGTGCTGTGTGCCACCCCCCCAAGTGCTGTGTGCCACCCCCCCAGTGCTGTGTGCCACCCCCCAGTGCTGTGTGCCACCCCCTCAGTGATGTGCCCCCTTAGGCTCTGTGCGCACTAGTGCGTTTTACCCGCGGATTTACCCGCGGATTTGCCGCGGAAATTTCTTGAGAAATGTCTGCAATCTTTGTGCAGACATTTCCCAGCAAATTCTATGAGAAAAAAAAATAGCTGTGCGCACTGTGCGGATTTTTCTCAAGAAATTTGCTTGAGAAGAATTTCTCGAGAATATGAGCATGTCAATTCTTTTCCGCAGGTACCCTGCGGATTTCGGCAGTACAGCCTGCAAAATCCGCAGGGAACTACCTGCGGGAAAATCGCGGCAAATTCACGGCTAATCTGCTGCAAATCCGCGGCAAATTCGCATGCGGATTTGGTGCGGATTTTTTCCGGAGGTCCGGAAATCTTTCACTTCCAGAAGTTTCTCAAGAAATTTTCTTGAGAAACTTCACATTTCTAGTGCGCACAAAGCCTTAGTCCTGTCCATGTCCTCCAGTCCTGTTCATGCCCCTCTAGTGCTGTCCACACTGCTGCCAGTGCTGTCCATGCCTGGCAGTACTGTCTGTGCCCCCCCGGGGATTTCCGAGCCCCAACCCCTCCTGTAATGTGTATATGCCCCCAGCCACTCCTGTGATGTGTATATGTTCCCAGCTCCTCCTGTGATGTGTATATGTCCCCAGCTCCTCCTGTGATGTGTATATTTCCCCAGTCCCTCTTGTGATGTATATATGCCCCCAGTCCCTCCTGTGATGTATATATGCCCCAGCCCCTCCTGTGATGTATATATACCCCCAGTCTCTCCTGTGATGTATACAGTTAGGTCCAGAAATATTTGGACAGTGACACAATTTTCGCGAGTTGGGCTCTGCATGCCACCACATTGGATTTGAAATGAAACCTCTACAACAGAATTCAAGTGCAGATTGTAACGTTTAATTTGAAGGTTTGAACAAAAATATCTGATAGAAATTGTAGGAATTGTACACATTTCTTTACAAACACTCCACATTTTAGGAGGTCAAAAGTAATTGGACAAATAAACCAAACCCAAACAAAATATTTTTATTTTCAATATTTTGTTGCGAATCCTTTGGAGGCAATCACTGCCTTAAGTCTGGAACCCATGGACATCACCAAACGCTGGGTTTCCTCCTTCTTAATGCTTTGCCAGGCCTTTACAGCCGCAGCCTTCAGGTCTTGCTTGTTTGTGGGTCTTTCCGTCTTAAGTCTGGATTTGAGCAAGTGAAATGCATGCTCAATTGGGTTAAGATCTGGTGATTGACTTGGCCATTGCAGAATGTTCCACTTTTTTGCACTCATGAACTCCTGGGTAGCTTTGGCTGTATGCTTGGGGTCATTGTCCATCTGTACTATGAAGCGCCGTCCGATCAACTTTGCGGCATTTGGCTGAATCTGGGCTGAAAGTATATCCCGGTACACTTCAGAATTCATCCGGCTACTCTTGTCTGCTGTTATGTCATCAATAAACACAAGTGACCCAGTGCTATTGAAAGCCATGCATGCCCATGCCATCACGTTGCCTCCACCATGTTTTACAGAGGATGTGGTGTGCCTTGGATCATGTGCCGTTCCCTTTCTTCTCCAAACTTTTTTTTTCCCATCATTCTGGTACAGGTTGATCTTTGTCTCATCTGTCCATAGAATACTTTTCCAGAACTGAGCTGGCTTCATGAGGTGTTTTTCAGCAAATTTAACTCTGGCCTGTCTATTTTTGGAATTGATGAATGGTTTGCATCTAGATGTGAACCCTTTGTATTTACTTTCATGGAGTCTTCTCTTTACTGTTGACTTAGAGACAGATACACCTACTTCACTGAGAGTGTTCTGGACTTCAGTTGATGTTGTGAACGGGTTCTTCTTCACCAAAGAAAGTATGCGGCGATCATCCACCACTGTTGTCATCCGTGGACGCCCAGGCCTTTTTGAGTTCCCAAGCTCACCAGTCAATTCCTTTTTTCTCAGAATGTACCCGACTGTTGATTTTGCTACTCCAAGCATGTCTGCTATCTCTCTGATGGATTTTTTCTTTTTTTTCAGCCTCAGGATGTTCTGCTTCACTTCAATTGAGGGTTCCTAAGACCGCATGTTGTCTGGTCACAGCAACAGCTTCCAAATGCAAAACCACACACCTGTAATCAACCCCAGACCTTTTAACTACTTCATTGATTACAGGTTAACGAGGGAGACGCCTTCAGAGTTAATTGCAGCCCTTAGAGTCCCTTGTCCAATTACTTTTGGTCCCTTGAAAAAGAGGAGGCTATGCATTACAGAGCTATGATTCCTAAACCCTTTCTCCGATTTGGATGTGAAAACTCTCATATTGCAGCTGGGAGTGTGCACTTTCAGCCTATATTATATATATAATTGTATTCCTGAACATGTTTTTGTAAACAGCTAAAATAACAAAACTTGTGTCACTGTCCAAATATTTCTGGACCTAACTGTATATGCCCTCAGCCCCTCCTGTGATGTATATATGCCCCCAACCCTTCCTGTGATGTATATATTCCCCCAAACCCTCCTATGATCTATATATGCCCCCAGTCCCTCCTGTGATATATGTGCCTCCAGTGTCTCTGTGTCCTATGTGATGTATATGATTTACCAATCTGTTGACTGCGCTCCTAACCAAGACAAACCTGGAAAAGCAGTTGTGAGAAGTAACATGATCAATATCGCCGAACATCACAGCCGCATCAAAGAGATGCATCTCCAGCCACCACAATAGGGGTGTAGGGGTGAGTTAATTAATTGTTGGACGAAATATATTAGGGTAATTTTCAAGCTGATAATTTGGTGCAGCCCCCGAAGGTTGGTAGAAATTTCCAAATGGCCCCAGGCAAAAAAAAAAGGTTCCCCACTCCTGCTCTAAGGCTATGTGTGCACGCTGCATCTTTGTGGTGACCACAATGATGCACGTTTTTGGTCCCAAAAAAACACTCCCTCAACATGCATTTTTTACCTCATTGTACTGCGTTTTTGCCCAGTGCGTGTTTTAAGTCAATTCTATTGACTGGAAGGGCTCAAAAACGCAGGCAAAAACGCAGAAAGAATTTACATGTTTATGGTTACCACAGAGACGCAGCCAAATAAAAGCTCCAACATGCGCACAGTAAAAATGAAATCTCATAGACTTTGCTGGGGAAGGAAATGCATGGAGTTTTGTGACCAAAAGTGCACTCAAAAAATGCGCAAAAATAGGGCAAAAAATTGCAACGTGCGCACAAGGCCTAAGTGTTGTGTCTTACACAACCCCACCAAGTGAGAGGAACTGCCTCATATCACTACCTTAATCTGGATAATACCCTATGCGCTTTCCGTGTTCTCTTAGACAATTCTTCTTACATTCGGACATTAGGATTTTATTGCCATTTAATATGACATGCAAAAATCTGTAACAATTTATACAAATAAAAAATGTACTGCAAAGTAGTGAGCAGTAGTGCTGAGCGGACCCGGGCTGTAAACGTCCGGATCCGCGCGGTTTCTGGGCTATCCCCGGGCCGGACCCGGACGCGGGATTCCGGCTGCATGATCTGGAATCGGCAATTAATAAAAATGAAAAAAAACAATAAATAAATGAGCGTTTCATACTTACCAGACTCGGTGTCATGGCGGCACTCTGCTTCCGGGTCGCGCTTTCACTTCCTGTGCTGTGCACGCAATCACACAGCTTTCCGTGTTTTCCCCGCCCACCGGCCGTCCTCTCAGCTGTGATTGGTTCCTGGCTGACGCACCCCCCGCCTCTGACAGTCTCTGCCGTGGTCATCACTTATCGCGGCTCAGTAATGGACTGCACTCAGAGCGGGCAGCCGTGCTCTATAGCTGCTCGCTCTGACATGTAGCAGAGCTGTATGTGTCGCCGCGGAACTTCTCCTGTGGATTACGTCGGAGCTGCAGGGTTTCTTTGGGGCTTAATAAAGTGGTAAAGGAGGAGTGTTTTGTACTTTATTTCAAATAAAGGATTTTTCTGTGTGTCTGTGTTTATTTACTGTCATTTACAGGTTTGTGTGATGCAGGTATCTGATAGACGCCTGTACCATCACACAAACCTAGGGTTTAGCAGTAGTCGTGCACCGCTGCTAACCCCTGCTATTACCCCGACTGGCACCGCATCACGCCAGCGGGAAGAGCCAGTAGCGCACATCGGTATGGACGCATCTAACAGATGCGACCATACTGGACGGCTGCGGGCTGAGGATATACCAGCCCCCAGCCGGCGTTATCATGGCTGGATGTGAAGATTAGGGGGGACCGCACGTCGTTTTTTTTTTTCTTTTTCTTTTACCGGAATCACACGTGCGAGGGGCTCATGCGAGTCTGCCATGGCGGAACCCAGCAACGCCTCGCACGTGTGACTCTGGGCACAGATACAGCACGACGGCTGGGGCTGCAGCCGCGCGCTATAGCTGTGCTGCCGAGTGTTTACCACCGTGACCTACAGTGCACTGCTTTCCCCGCCCACCGGCCGTCCTGGCGCCTGTGATTGGTTGCAGTTAGCTGACACGCTGCCACTCAGGATGGGGGCATGTCTAGCGGCAACCAACACGCGCCGGTAGGCGGGGAAAACCATGAATATTGATTTGTCGGCTCCGGAAGGTAACAGCGTGACCCGGAAGGAGTGTGCCGCCATGACAGTGCCTCGGTGAGTATGCCGCGCTCGCTCCTAGCCCCCTAGTCCCTCCACAAACGTTTTTACCCTCCGGATTCCGGTCCCTATTGACTTATATGGGCACCGGATTCCGGAGCGGATCGGATTCTTTTTATATCTGTCAGTGATCCTCCGGCCCCGGATTATTTGGCCGTTCGATCAACATTAGTGAGCAGTCTTTGAAGAAATTGATAGTTTTTTCAAATTAAATATTTATTTATAAACAGAAAACACATGTGCACATAACTAAAACTAAATAATAAAATAAAAAAAAACCTTTCTACCCTCTGTGAGTTTTTGAATAATAAAAAGGTGTAATGGCCTTTGTGAAGGCACAGCCCCATTCAATGTCTGTCAGGGGTTAATGTTCTTAATTTGGCCAGACCTGGATTTCTTTTGTGTGGTAACTTGTGTTTGTTAAGTCTTTGTCTTCTACCAGACTCATGGGCGCCGTCCATTGTCTGAGGTTGTGTATTGCTAATTTAATGTAAAATCCCCTCTGCCTCTCTGTCTACCTTACTCAGAGGAGAATTATACAGGAGAATTAACTATGCAGATTGGAACGCCCCCCCAATAAGAGCACAGCCTTATTCCACCACTCCAGTAAGACCACAAGACCCTGGGATAAGTGCCTGGGAGATCTAAAAAGGGACTGCTGGAGTCACGAGGTTGTTCTTTTAGTTTTTGTAACTACAGCGGAAGAGAAGCAGGGACACCAGGACTCTGCCATAACGTTTCTGGACAGCACAAAGTCAAAATGGTGGAAATGCGCAGGTGCTAGCAGAGGCTCCTGGAGCAGCTCCGCGGATGGAGATGCGGAGGATGGCTGCGGCAGTGCAAACTCTTGAAACCAAAGTTCCACGAGAGGAGCGGGTAAGTGGTTACCCAGTCCCAGATGATTTCCCTAATCCGGCCGATGCGGCTGTGGGATCCGAGCCACTCCCGCTACAGGCCAGCACTCAGCCACCGTCGCCTTCACCCTCCACTGCGGCTGACCCTGAGGCGCTGCCCGTACCACCGGCAGCGGACCCCTCAACTCCTAAGAGAGATGATCAGTCTGTGGCTTCTGACCAAATTGACCCAGTTACCGTGGACTCAGAATCGGAGGCAATGGAGGAAGGCGATTCAGGTTCCAGTTCCCCAGAAGCTGCATGGGTGCCACGTTATGGAGGAAACGGCTGTAGGATGATACTGTCGTCACGGAAACAGATGGCATTGGAGATCATGGAAATGGAAACAGAGTCCACTTCAGGTGAGGAGATCTCGGTTGATACCATGGAAGTAGTGCCCATTTGCCGTTGCTGTGGTTTACTAGGGCACTTTGCAAGAGTGTTCCCAGGAGGTGTCCAATGCTAAAGGGACCGGAACCTGCATGTTTCAAAGTTTTGTATGGACTGTCACCTTTGTTGAACCTTCTCCAGTGTTCTGAGGAGGAGGCTGCCAGGGACCGGCTGAAGGGATCCTGATGGAAGGTGACGTGACAGACAAGTTTTCCTACAAGTAGACTGCGCCCTCCTTGTTGAACCTTTTTCCACTCTTTGTTCTAGGGAAAAGGCAACCAGGGCCTTGAACGGTGCAGTGCTGGTAGACGTCACCGGGAGGCCCCGGTGGGGTCGGCGCAAGGGGCAATGGCTACCAGGTTGCTCAGGACTTCACCAGAGTCGTCTAACACAATGCCCGGGACCTTAACCTGGTCACGGACAAACCATAGGTATGCAGCGGGTCAGGTTGTATTGGTGGCGGGTTAACGGGATCAGGGACATTGGGACTGGACTGTCGTGGGAAGAGGCTGCAACGGAGCAGGTTGAGTCTCCGCTACCACTGAAATCGCTAGCGTCCCACCGTTGAGGAGATGAACTCTTAAAAGTATTAGTAACGTTTAAGTGACAAGCCTCCCTGATGAGGGATATATGTGTAAATAAAAATGGTAACTTTTCTTACCTTTTTCTACAGTTTAAAAAAAATAAACCTCTGATGTCCTGTAGCTCGGGGACGAGCTACGTTTAACCAAGGGGAAATGTGACGCCCTGGCCTATCAGGTCGTCACAGGGTATTGTGCAATCTGCCCTTCTGTACAATATCCACCTCCTCCTTTGTTAAGGGTCCCTAACCTTTGGTGTTGCCAAGAACAAGCTAATCAAAATCCTAGGAACACTCTGCACCACACCCACCAGACACACCAGTGGACGGCCTGAGTGGAATAGAGTCGCCCACTTGGGGGATAGTTAAGGGGGGTCAGGAGTGTCAGGAGGAGGATAGTGTTGTGTTGAGGTGAAAGAGAGAGGAGGTTAGGAGCTGGGCTCCTTGGAACTACTAGGTGGCAGACGTTGGTCTGGGCCTGGTAGGAGCTGTTGAGGAAGACAGCCGGCGGCCTTGTGCCATCACCGGGCAGGGGCCAGGGCACAACGGGGTACGTGGACCCTAGGTCAGGGAGTAGCTTCAGGCGTCCTGACAATTTACCCGACGAGGACGGAGTCTTCAAGATCCGTTCTCCAACCGGGGTACTAGCGCAACGAGGGGGATAGGACTTTCCACACATACGGTCCAGAAAATCCCAAGCGTGAACCCTGAGAGCAAGGTCACCCAGTTAGCCATACTGGGGAGCGGGACCCGATTAGTTTCACACTAAAGGGACCAACTAGAAAACAATGTGCCAAGGCAAAGGTCACAGACTAACAGGCAACACCAACGGGCACGGGATCCAGGCGTGTTCCCTCCCAGCGGCAGTGGTGTCCAGAACTCTGGTTTACCACAGTTGTCGGTGTCAGCGTTATTGGACTGAGTGAGTACACAAGTGACCCTTACCTTCCCAACGGCACAACCCTGTCCTCATCGCTGAGTCCCGGGGCATTCCCTCTACCTGTGGAGGGGTTAAACACCATCGCCACTGGGTTCTCCCAACTGCAGCGGTGGTACTCCAACTTACCACGCACCACGGGTGGCGTTACGAACTTTCCACACCATCCCCTGTAAATACCCCTTTATTTGAGTGGCCGCACAACCCCCCGGGTACGGAGACCCCTCGAGCCACTGCGGATCCGAATCCGAGCAGCCCGGCTGCTGACGTGGAGACGGCACATCTGCATTTTCATTTACAATCTACATTCCACAGTTCTTTTGCATTCTTAGGTTTTGTATCAAAAACAGCATTTTATATGTCACTTTTCAAATTCTCAATCGGATTAAGGCCGGCGTCACACGGGACGATATATCGTGCGATCGCATGAGCGATTGCACTCACCCCCGTCATTTGTGCGTCACGGGCAATTAGTTGCCCCTTGGCCCACAAAGTCGTTTACCCCCATCACATGCACTTATCTCCTGGATGACGTCGCTGTGAGCGGCGAACATCCTCTTCCTGAAGGGGGAGGGACATTCGGCGTCACAGCGACGTCACACAGCGGCCAGCCAATAGAAGCGGAGGGGCGGAGATGAGCGGGACGTAACATCCCGCCCACCTCCTTCCTTCCGCATTGCCGGCAGGATGCAGGTAAGCTGTGTTCGTCGTTCCCGGGATGTCACACGGAGCGATGTGTGCTGCCTTGGGAACGATGAACAACCGGAGCACAGAAGGAGGACCGACATTTTGAAAATGAACGTGTCAACGAGCAACGATAAGGTGAGTATTTTTGCTCGTTCACAGTCGCTTGTAGCTGTCACACGCTACGATATGTCTAACGATGCCGGATGTGTGTCACGGAATCCGTGACCCCGACGACATATCGCCCGATATATCGTAGCGTGTGACGCCGGCCTAAGGTCTGGGGATTGGGTTGGCCACTTCATAACATCAGTCTTGCTGGTCTGGAACCAGGATGTTGTGTTTGGGGTCGTTATCCTGCTGAAATACCCATTAGAAGGGCATTTCTTCTCCAGCATAAGGCAACATGACCTCTTCCAGTATTTTTTATGTATTCAAACTGATCCATGGTGCCTGGTAGGAATAAATGGCTCCAACTCCAGAGTACGAGAAACATCAGCAAACAATTTTGCTTGCACTTCAATGTTACAGTCTTCACAGTGGACTGTGGCTTGAATTCAGTGTTTATGGGTCGTCTCACAAACTGTCTGCAGCGTTTAGACCCAGTAAGAACAATCTTAGTCGCATCTGTCCATAGAATGCAGCACCACATCTTGATAGGCCAGTCACTGTGTTCTTTGGCAAACTGTAATCCTTCAACACATCTTTTGTTCAGCAATGGCACTTTACGAGAGTTTCTCGCAAATAGTTTAGCTTCATGTAGGTGTCTTCTGATGGTTGCAGTATTCACAGGGAACTGAAGATCTTGGATCTCCTTGGAGCTGATCATTGGATGTTTATTTGCCATTCTTGCTATTCTATGATCTATGTGGATGGTAGTATTTTTTTTTCCTACCACGTTTCTGGTTTTGTCTGCCATTTAAAAGCACTGAAAATCATTTTAGTTGAGCAGCTAATTATTTTCTGCACTCCTATATATGTTTTCCCCTCTATACTCAACTTATTTATCAAAATTCTTTCTCCTTTAGTACAATGTTTGGAACGACCCATTTTACTTACTGAGCAATGGCTAAAACCAGCAGGTACATATGTGATGCCCTGGACTAGCCAGGTAGTCACAGGTAGGCCCTTGTACAAACACCCTACCCCTAAAAAGGTATCAGCAGTTAACCTAAAAACCCTGAGTCACCCCTCTCAGGTCTTGACGTTCACACCCGGGGGCAGAGCCAGGCGGTTGGCCACGCCCACTGAGGAGTTCGGATAGCCTGAGGCGGGAAAAACACACAGATCAGTTTTGGAGGTGAAGGAGAGTAGTTGGAAAGGAGTAACGTCTGTCAGGGATCTGGGTAGGAGCCCGGATACCCTGTGGCCAGGAGGCAGACGGTGATGGCCGCCTGCAGGAGTCGGGAAGACAGCCAGTGGAACCGTCAGGGACCGGCACAGGGTAGTGGCCCGCCGGTACCGAACCGAGGAACCGAACGGAAACCTGAGCACCAAGAGGGGTACTCAGACCCAGTACGAGGCCCAGAAGCCACTGGACCAAGTCGAATTCACTGATAGGTGGGAATGAACCTAAGGTCCAGACCCCAAAGTCCCGACTGAAGGCAACAGCCCAACAAGGGGGATAGAAAGCCACCGCCCAGGCATAGAGATCCCATGGGCCAGCATCTGCGGGCAAACGGGCTCCCTGACATCCACTAGCCGGGGAGCAGACTCCCGTCGCTGAAGCGAAGGAAGTCCGCATTCTACTACAGAGGTGCAGGAGAAAGGCGGGAACCACCAACCTAAGTAAGGGGCAAAGCGTAGCCGGCTGCGGGCACCGACCACCATCCTTTTGGTTTACCAGAGACCCTGGTGTATTTGTAATAGTGAGTACAACAGTGCCCATGGGCAGCGCATCGCACTGCACCATCCCGCCCGCACCTCACAACCCCCTGCCCACGGAGGGGTCAACACCAGGCTGCACAACACCGTCCCCGGGAGCTTAGTTAATGGCAGCGGTGGTGTCCACATACACCACAACCCGTGGGTGGCGTCACAAACCTAACCCCCAAACAACAGTGGCCCCGTCCGTGAACCTCCCCACCGAACACCACCCCTCACGTAGCCCCAGCATCCCTTCAGAGCGACGTGACCCCCAGGTCCAGGAGGAGCTCGAGCCACCCACAGACGAGCCTGGATCCGAGCGGCTCGGCAGGCAACCAGCCGAGCCCCGGGGCGGTACACATATGCTACCCTTCTTCTTTAAATAAGGGCCATGATTGACACCTGTTTCTTCCCAGGATGAATAACCTCACTAATTGAACTCTACATTGCTATTAATTAGAACACCCCCTTTCATTAAATGAGTCAATTACACACAATTAATAGTGAGCATGTCTTGACTGTTTATTCAATTGGTTGGCAGTTACTCGCCTACGCCTAGTCATGAATTTTGTTCCATGTTGTATGATCTTTTCTGCCAAAAGCAGTAATTAAACACATTGGTGACGTTGGACTGCTCTTATTTTGCACATAAAAATATATATGGCAGCAAATATTGATCTGTATGAAGCCTAAATGTAGCAATACATTGAATATATCAAAATACTGTATGAAATATCCAGACAACCAGAATAAAACTTTGATCATTTGTATGTGTATTGACATTCATACAGTAAAAATGCAAGAAAGCTATAAATCCATGTTCCATAAGACTGGATTTGATGTCTCCAAGGAGCTGGACCATTCTCTTCAATCATACCACCTTGGTTACATAAAATAGATCAGAGCAACAAATCCCAGTAATTCCTATAAATGGATAAACTTAGTCCATAGAAACTGCAGCATTACTTACATTCAAATATTCTCTAAAACTGGACGTAATCTTCACATTGATCTTTAAAATCAAATTAACTTTATCCCTTCAACATAAACACAAATGTGGAAATGCCTGGAAGTCATGTCATCTACTGAGCAGTCACCTCAGCTGTTTATACGGGATCAGGATAACATTCTGACACTGCTCTAAATCACACAAGTCTTTTGTTGCATTTCAGACTTAGATATAAAAATAGGCTACAGGCCATCCAAAAGCCCAGGCTTTCTCTACAGTGTTTGTACTAAGACCAGATGGAGCAGTGAGGAATGACATTTCTTCCAGGGCAGTAATCGGAGAAGGACAGTTGCCCCAATGATACAGAGTGGGGGCTGATTATGTGCGGAGTCTGGAAATCTCAATTATCAGGATAATTGCTCTTTTCTGCACCATATTTATACGCATGTGATATATGCGCTGTGCTCCGTATATCAATAGTCTTATCACATGGGACAGGTGGGAACACCACACTACAGCATTCCGGCATTATTATAGGTGAGGATATAAGACTACAGCATTCCGGAATTATTACAGGTGAGGATATAAGACTACAGCATTCCGGAATTATTACAGGTGAGGATATAAGCATTCCGGCATTATTACAGGTGAGGATATAAGACTACAGCATTCCGGCATTATTACAGGTGGGAGCGCCAAACTATAGTATTCTGGCATAATTACTGGTGAGGACATTAAACTGCAGGATTCCGGCATTATTACAGGTGGAGACAACACATTACAGTACTCCAGCATTATTACAAATGGGGTACCAAACTGCAAGATTCTGCCATTATTCAGGTGAATACATCAAACTACAGCATTCCAGCATTATTACAGGTAAGGACATAAGGCTAAAGCATTCTGATATTATTACAGGGGAGAATATCAAACTATTGTATGCCGACTTTATTAGGCTACTTTCATACTTGCGTTGTATGGCATCCGTCACAATGCGTTGTGTGATGCATGTGACTGATGCGTTGTAAATAGTGTGATAATAAAGGCAATGGATTCCTGTGAAATAACGCGTTGTGTTCTTTTAGTTTTCTTTAGAGAGGGAGAGAGAGAGAGCCCCCATCATCACCGCACACACACCGGCACTACAGCCCCCATCATCACTGTACACACACCGGCACTACCGCCCCCATCATCACCGCACACTCACCGGCACTACCACCCCCCATCATCACCGCACACACACAGGCACTACAGCCCCCATCATCACCGCACACTCACCGACACTACAGCCCCATCATCACTGTACACACACCGGCACTACCGCCCCCATCATCACCGCACACTCATCGGCACTACCACCCCCATCATCACCGCACACACACAGGCACTACAGCCCCCATCATCACTGCACACACCAGCACTACCGCCCCCATCATAACCGCACACACACCGTCACTACCGCCCTCATCATCACCGCACACACGCAGGCACTACAGCCCCCATCACCACTGCACACACGCCTGCACTACAGCCCCCCATCATCACCGCAACCACGCAGGCACTACCATCCCCATCATCACCACACACACGCAGGCACTACAGTCCCCATCATCACTGCACACACTGGCACTACCGCCCCAATCGTCACCGCACGCATATCGGCACTACCGCCCCCATCATCACCGCGCACATGCAGGCACTACAGCCCCCATCATCACTAGAATACAGCCTTCTGGCATTATTACAAATGAGGACATCAGACTATAGTATTCTGCAATTATTACCAGGGTGTAACCTTCACAGTCACAGAGGTCGCTGAGCAGCCCGCTGACCCCAGTGCTTACTTCAGCTGTATGTGCGTCCAACGATGCCCATCCAGCTGAAAGGCATTGTGTCACAGAGACCTGATACACAGCCAAGAGAAGTGAATGGCTGGGGGATGCATCCTGTAGCCATGGGCTTTATCTGTGCTGGGTATCATAATATGGGGGGACCCTACACCATTTATTTTTTTTTTAAATTAAGTTTTACGCCACGATAGTGACCCGCAGACAGGGTCTGTGATTGGTTGCAGTCAGACCCTGACACACAGGCTGGGGGTGCTGTCTTACTGCAACCAATCACAGACGCCAAGACTGCCAGTGGACGGGGAAAGCAGTTAATATGGATGAGCAATTATAAGAGGCCCCGGAAGAAGAGTGAGCGTCTGGGAGGCAGTTTTACAGCCGCGCGGGAGACTCAGTTAGTATGAAGCACTTGCTTCATTCTTATTTTCTTTAATTTTCCTCTTTTTTTTTTATTTTTTTTTATTTCCCAAGTGCTGGACTCAGATTGCCTGAGAATTCTGTGCCTGGTTCCGGCACTCGGGTACATATGAAACCGTGCGGATCTGGACTTTTACAGTCTGGGTCCACCATCACTAGTGGGGACATTAGATTACAGTGTTCCAGCATTATTACAGCTGGGGACATAAAGTATATTTTACCATGCAGATCTTACATAGCAGAATGTAATTTTTTTTGTTTTATATGTAATGTTTATTTCACTCCACTTTACATTACATACAGTGACCTTTTGCCTATGCTGTCTGGTGGTCTCTTACCTACTAATTTAAGGCCCCATCACAAGCTACGATATATCTAACGATATGTTGTCGGGGGTCATGGTATTTGTGACGCACGTCCGGCATTGTTAGAGATGTCGTAGCGTGTGACATCTCCGAACGACTGTTAATGAGCAAAAATACTCACCTTATCATTGCTCGTTGACACGTAGTTCATTTTCATAATATCGTTCCTCCTTCTGTGCGCCGGTTGTTCATCATTCCCGAGGCAACACACATCGCTACGTGTGACACCCCGGGAACGACGAACACAGCTTACCTGCGTCCCGCCAGCAATGCGGAAGGAAGGAGGTGTGCGGGATGTTACGTCCCGCTCATCTCCGCCCCTCTGCTTCTATTGGGCGGCCGCTGTGTGACGTTGCTGTGACGCCGAATGTCCCTCCCCCTTCAGGAGGAGGATGTTCGCCACCCACAGCGACATTTTTAGGGAGGTAAGTACGTGTGACGAGGGTTAACGACTTTGTGCGCCACGGGCAACTAACGACGGGGGCGGGTGCGATCGCTCTTGCGATCGCACGATATATCGGCGCGTGTGATGCCGCCTTTAGTCCTGCTAAGGTATTGTCCACTCTGAGGCTCATTACATCGTGCTTTTATGGTGGTAATGAGCGGTTATCGATGACAGTACCTAAACACAGCAGGGCAGCTGATTATTTTTTTATTACGTGTCCCACCTCTACCCCAATGGTATTGGTATTCACACAAGTATATTGACACATGTAGTTTTTCATGAAGTTTGCTGACTGTCATGGCGGCGTCAGGCTCTGTTTACATTGCAGATTCTGACACTCCGCCCAATGGTTTCTTTGGTCTCTCTGATCAACACAAGCAGACTCAAACGTCAACCTGTTGTGTGTTCAGTCTTAGGCTAGCAAGAGTTAACTAACCTTTTCTAGCCTGCTTGTTAGGCTCCTTTGATCACATATTGTGAGGAAGTCAATCACATCTGCTCCACTCATACGTGGATGAAATCTGGTTGACATTTTCTACTCATGCCAGCTATAGGTTATACTGTGTTGGTCTGTATATTTTGGTGTTCCAGACAATCTGGAAATAGTGATGGGCGGACCTGCACTGTGAGGCTATGTGTCCACGCTGCAGATGAGTTGCAGATATTTTATGCAGGTAAACTGGAATGGTCGGCAGAGAACTGCATATTAAAATGGGATACAGGCTGGAGTTGGTTTACCTGTGATTTCCCACAGCTGGGTGAAGAGAGTGAGTGTGTGTGTGTGTGTGTGTGACAGGCAGAGACTGAAGTGAGCCGCGCGATTTTCTCACTCAGTCCTCCACCTGCAGCTCACTTCAGTCACTCAGGTGATTTGCTGTCACAGGTGGAGGACTTCAGCTGTGACCGGAAATCACCTGAGTGACGACACCGCTGATCGCACGACTCACTTCAGTTGGTTTGTGGTTCTATGGCGCTCGCTGTGAGGGTCAGATGTAGCAGTGCTGGAAGCATCGTGGGACCTCGTGTGGATTATGTTGAACCTGGAGGGGTGTTATTGTGGTTACAAAGTGGTGAAAGAGGGTGCTTTTTTGTCTTTTATTTCAATTAAAGGATTTTTTTTAGTTGTTTGTGTTTATTTACTTTCACTTACAGATTAGTAATGGGGGGGTGTCTCATAGACACCTGCCATGCCGAATCTAGGACTTAGTGGCAGCTATCGGCTGCTATTAACTCCTTATTACTCAGATTGCCAGTGCACCAGGGCAATCTGTAAGAGCCGGATAGAGTCCCAGGACTGTCGCATCTAATGGATATGGCAATTCCGGGCGGCTGCTGACTGATATTTTTAGGTTGGGGGGCTCCCAATAACGTGGGTCTCCGCAGCCTGAGAATACCAGCCCTCAGCTGTGAGACTTTTGGTTGGTTATCAAAATTGGGGGACCACACGCTGTTTTTTAAAAATTATTTATTTTACTGTATGATATAGACCCGCCCACCGGCGACTGTGATTGGTTGCCGTCAGAAGTGCCACCACGCTGAGTGACAGCTGTCTGACTGCAACCAATCACAGATAGAGAAGCAGTGAATATGTATGAGCCTAATGAGCAGGTGCAATGAATATGTAATGAGGCTAATGAGCGGGTTGGGAAGAAGAATGAGAGGCCGCAGGAGCAGTGTGACAGCTGCGCCGGTGATCAGTGAATATGAAGCGGAGAGAGTCAGACAGAGATAGAGAAAGACTCAGGAATGGTTGAAATAATGCTGGGAAACCTGATTCAAACTGTCACAGTGTTAATACACCTGCGGGTTAGTAGCGTTATTTATTGACAACATTGAAATCAATGGGTGAAAAACGCTGCTAAAACAGACTCATAAATGACATGCTGCAGATTTTTTCTGCATCAAAAACTGGACCGAAACTGAACGTAAATAAACTGCAGTGTGTGCACAGCAAATCAAAAAAGCCATTGACGTTGCTGGCTTAATGAGAGAAATGCAGATTTTGATGCAGATTTAAAAAAAAAAAAAAACCAACAAAAAAAGTTTCAAAAAGTGCAGTGTGTGCACAGGGTCTTAAAATCCTGCTCCGCGCGGGTTCATAAAAACTCAGGGAACTATGGGTAATGATCCAGGTCTAGCCACCGGGTAATGATCCAGATCCAGCCACTGAGTAATAAAAAGAAAAAAAATCAAAGAAAAAAGAATAAAGCAAGTGCTTTATACTTACCGAGTCTCCGTGCGGCTGAAACTCTGCTTCCAGGCTGCTTACTCTGCTTCCAGGGCCGCTCATTATCCTTCATACTTATTGACTGCTTTCCCCGATCACCGGCAGTTCCAGCATATCTGATTGGTTGCAGTCAGACAGTGCCCCCAGCCTGTGTGACAGGGTGTCTGACTGCAACCAATCAGAGGTGCTGTGTCTGCGTCTAAATTGATATAAAAATAAACACAAAATTTTGCATATTATGATACCCAGCACATATAAAGCATATGGCTACAGGCTGCAGCCCCCAGCTGTGCATATATCTTGGCTGTGTATCAAAATAAGAGGAACCGCATGTGACTTTTTTTAAATCAGTTAAATAAATAATTAAAAAAAAAACCAGCTTGTGGTCCTTTCCAATTTTTATACCCAGCCATGATAAAGTTGACAGCTGGGAGCTAGTATGCTTATTCCCCCCAGCCTAAAAATAGCAGCCTGCAGCCACCCAGGATTGTCGCATCCATTAGATGTGACAATCCCTGAACTTTATCCAGTTCATCCCAATTGCCCTGGTGCAGCGGAAATAGGGGTAATAAGGGGTTAATAATAGCTCCCAGCTGCCACTAAGCCCTAGATTTGTAATTGGAGGTTTTTATGAGATCCCCCATTACTAATCTGTAAGTGAAAAGAAATATACACAACACCAAAAAAAGGAGACTTCGGCATCCCCACCTTTGGGGGCATCCCTGAGACTAGGGATATCATAGGGCACCTTAGCCTGAGGGTCAGCTTAGGAGCCCCAGTTTCCTGCTATCCCCAGAGTCATCGTGACATCTATGAATGGATCCGCAATGTCATTTCAGAACTGAATATACATCCCTTTACCATATGGACTTCATTTCAGGAAGCAAGAAGGTTATTGCCTTGCAGAGATAATGGGAAGACTTTATCAAAATTACAAAATGCCAGGGATAAATGTAATAATTTATAACAATTAGGAATTCATGATCAGCAGCAACCTGATTGATTACTATGGACAACTGCTCCTATTTTCCAGTGTGGATCGCAGCATGTACTATTTTTGTAGATTGTATCAATGCATTTAGTTAGAATGCTTACTTTTATGTAAATACCTGCATTGCTTTCAGTCCTATTATCTTTCATATAACCCTACGATGATATAATATACTAGAAGGTGGCCCGATTCTACGCATCGGGTATTCTAGAATTTACGTATTGTGTAGTTCATGTATGATTTTTGTTATATATATAGATGTTGTTGTGTGTAGTTACCAAGTGTTTGTGTAGGGCGCTGTACATGTTCTGAGTGTCGCGGGGGGTGAGAGCGGTGTTGTATGTGTGTTGCGTGTGTTGCGTTGTTTGTGGAGCGCTGTGTGTCTGTAGCGTTGTGTGTGTGTGTGTGTTGTGCGGTTTGTGTGGGTGTGGTGTGTTTTGGGGGGAGGTATGTTTTGAGCAATGTGTGTGTTGTGCAGTATGTGCGTATATTTGTGTGTGCAGCGTTGTCTGTGTGTGTGGGTGTCTGTGTAGGGCGTTGTTTGTGATTCCTAGTGTGTGTGTGTTGTGCAGTGCGCGTGTGTGTGTGTGTTGGGGGGAGGTGTGCACCTCCCATCGTGCTCCATCCCCCATGCTGCGCACCTCCCATCGTGCTGCATCCCCCATGCTGCGCACTCCCAAACGTGCTCCATCCGCCATGCTGCGCACTCCCAAACGTGGTCCATCCGCCATGCTGCGCACTCCCAAACGTGCTCCATCCGCCATACTGCGCACTCCCCATCGTGCTGCATCCTCCATGCTGCGCACTCCCAAACGTGCTCCATCCGCCATGCTGCGCACTCCCCATCGTGCTCTATCCGCCATGCTGCACACTCCCAAACGTGCTCCATCCGCCATGCTGCGCACTGCCAAACGTGCTCCATCCGCCATGCTGCGCACCCCCTATCATGCTCCATCCGCCATGCTGCGCACTCCCAAACGTGCTCCACCCGCCATGCTGCGCACTCCCAAACGTGCTCCATCCGCCATGCTGCGCACTCCCAAACGTGCTCCATCCGCCATGCTGCGCACTCCCAAACGTGGTCCATCCGCCATGCTGCGCACTCCCAAACGTGCTCCATCCGCCATGCTGCGCACTCCCAAACGTGCTCCATCCGCCATACTGCGCACTCCCCATCGTGCACCATCCGGCATGCTGCGCACTCCCAAACGTGCTCCATCCGCCATGCTGCGCACTCCCAAACGTGCTCCATCCGCCATGCTGCGCACTTCCAAACGTGCTCCATCCGCCATGCTGCGCACTCCCAAACGTGCTCCATCCGCTATGCTGCGCGCTCCCAAACGTGGTCCATCCGCCATGCTGCGCACTCCCAAACGTGCTCCATCCCCCATGCTGCGCACTCCGAAACGTGCTCCATCCGCCATACTGCGCACTCCCAAACGTGCTCCATCCGCCATACTGTGCACTCCCCATCGTGCTCTATCCGCCATGCTGCACACTCCCAAACGTGCTCCATCCGCCATGCTGCGCACTCCCAAACGTGCTCCATCCGCCATGCTGCGCACCCCCTATCATGCTCCATCCGCCATGCTGCGCACTCCCAAACGTGCTCCACCCGCCATGCTGCGCACTCCCAAACGTGCTCCATCCGCCATGCTGCGCACTCCGAAACGTGCTCCATCCGCCATGCTGCGCACTCCCAAACGTGGTCCATCCGCCATGCTGCGCACTCCCAAACGTGCTCCATCCGCCATGCTGCGCACTCCCAAACGTGCTCCATCCGCCATGCTGCGCACTCCCCATCGTGCACCATCCGGCATGCTGCGCACTCCCAAACGTGCTCCATCCGCCATGCTGCGCACTCCCAAACGTGCTCCATCCGCCATGCTGCGCACTTCCAAACGTGCTCCATCCGCCATGCTGCGCACTCCCAAACGTGCTGCATCCGCCATGCTGCGCGCTCCCAAACGTGGTCCATCCGCCATGCTGCGCACTCCCAAACGTGCTCCATCCGCCATGCTGCGCACTCCGAAACGTGCTCCAACCGCCATACTGCGCACTCCCAAACGTGCTCCATCCGCCATACTGCGCACTCCCCATCGTGCACCATCCGGCATGCTGCGCACTCCCAAACATGCTCCATCCGTCATGCTGCGCACTCCCAAACGTGCTCCATCCGTCATGCTGCGCACTCCCAAACGTGCTCCATCCGCCATGCTGCGCACTCCCAAACGTGCTCCATCCGCCATGCTGCGCACCCCCCATCATGCTCCATCCGCTTAGGAGTGCGCAGCATGCCGGATGGTGCACGATGGGGAGTGCGCAGTATGGGGGATGCAGCACGATGGGGAGTGCGCAGTATGGCGGATGGACCACGTTTGGGTGTGCGCAGCATGGGGGATGCAGCACGATGGGGAGTGCGCAGTATGGCGGATGGAGCACGTTTGCTCAGCCTCTCTCCTTCCAGCCTCCCTTAGCATCAGCCCCCCCCTCCCAGCCTTCCCCAAGATCAGCCTCTCTGCTCCCAGCCTCCTCCAGCACGCCGTGCTCCTCTGCCGACACTCACCCACACCCGATCGCATCCACTCACCCACACAACCGATCGCATCCACTCACCCACACAACCGATCGCATCCACTCACACACACAACCGATCGCATCCACTCACACACACAACCGATCGCATCCACTCACACACACAACCGATCGCATCCACTCACACACACACCCGATCGCATACACTCACACACACACCCGATCGCATACACTCACACACACCCGATCGCATACACTCACACACACAGACACTGACGATATCGCACATACGCGCTGATACTCACAACATCCGGGGATATCACATGCTTCTGGCCATGTGATCCTCCGTCAGGTCCTGGAAGCTCACAACAGCACAATATCGCCGCCGAGAAGCAAGCGATATCCCAGGATGTTGTGAGTATGTGGATGCGATGTGATGTGTGTATGTGAGTGAGTGTGATCTGATTTGTGTGTGTGTGCGTGCTGTTATGTTATGTATGTTCTGCAGCTGCAGGACCTTGATGTGTGGATGCGATGTGATGTGTGTGTGAGTGTGAGCCGGTGTACACTGGTAACTATGATACACATCGGGTAACCAAGGGGCCTTAGTTACCCGATGTGTATAATGGTTACCAGCTTTCACGGCCTCCGTTAAGATCCCAGCATCGCAAGGTTATGTCTGGCGCTGCCGGGATCCTGACGGAGCCGGTGTAGAAGCAAGCGATATCCCAGCATGTTGTGAGTGTGTGAGGTGAGTGTGAGAGTGAGTGTGATCTGATGTGTGTGTGTACTCACCTGGGGATCGGAGCCCCGTGTCAGTTGGGCCACAGCGAGCGTGCATTGCGTGAGGGGGCGGGGCCTGCAGAGAGCCGGGGCGAGAGGCCAATCCGTGTGGGGGGGCGGGGCCATGGCGAGCCCAGCGGCCAATCAGCTTTGTGTCACCGTAAGGACACAATTTCGGAGCATGACAGACAGACAGACAGATAGACAGACAGACAGACAGACAGACAGAATAAGGCAATTATATATATAGATAATGTTCCTGATATTCCACACCCTGGCATATCTGGGCCACAATCATACCCGCCTGTTTGTCTTCCAATAATGTCTCCCTTCTGTTCACTGTCACCAGTGTAGTAACAGGGAACTTGTGATTTATGGTGCTTACACTCCATGTAGACATTGTTAGCAGAGAACGGGAGGCAGTTATTAATAATACTATTCATACTTGTATGTCATTATACGGCTTATGATGTCATGTACACCCACTGCTGGAACTCCCTCCATTGCTCAAGCTCCCACTTCCAGTATAATGTCCTCCTTACCATGACTGTTCAATGAGCTTGTATCAGGGCATCGGCCTTAAACAGGGAGAGTCATTGTTTATAGTGCAAAGCACAGTGCTCATAAAGCAACAGTAATTATCATACTTACATAGTCTTATTATTTCTTCAAAGTAAAATGAATGTATTCATGTAAAAACTGCATAATTATTTGTATTATAGAACTTGCCCATAATTGTCCCCCCTCCACAGTTCCCAACTTTGGGTGCAGCATCCTGTTACTCTTAGTCTGGGTAGATCGGGTTCCCTGTTCACTAAATATGTCATGATTTTCTTATTGCACTGCACTGGTTGCCCATCCTCTACAGAGTATAATAAAAACTTATCACTCTCACCCACAAAGCTCTCCACGGTTCCGCACCACCCTACATCTCCTCCCTCATCTTTGTCTATCTCCCTACCCATGTCCTCTGTTCCGCTAATGACCTAAGACTGACATCCTCAAGAATTCGAACCTCCCACTCCCATCTCCAAGATTTCTCATGAGCTGCACCAATTCTCTGGAACACACTACCAAAAATAATTACATTAATTCCCAACATACACACCATTAAGCAGGCCCTAAAACTCGCATTTCTTTAGACTAACCTATCACCTCACCTCCATCATCTAACTATTCCCATTTTGCCCGTTACTAAATTTTCTTCCAGTTCTTGTCCCCGTATCTTCTGGTTGCATTCCTCTTCATGTACTTTGTTACACTCTATCTGTACTTGTATAAATTCTGACTGGTGACCGGTCCATGCAGCTATATTTGAATCCCCTATTAAATTGATGGCCAGACCATATATGACAAGCTTTTCCCCCCAATTTATCCTTTTGTGCCTCACCTATTTCCTCATAGATTGTAAGCTTACGAGCAGGGCCTTAAAGGGGTTATCCGGCTTCTTTGACATTTTTTTTTTTATTTCCCTATTGGGCTACATTGGGGCAGGTAAGTAGATAGAGACCACTTAACTGCCCTGCTGTCAGCCCCTCTCCCCGGCTCAGAGCGGTCATGTGACCGCTCCTGCCGCGATTTTGCTGCTTCCGGTCATTTCATGTCAACATGGGCAGGGCCATGTTGACATGCAAATGTGGAACAGCTTGTCGCCTTCCTGCTGGGTGTCTACAGTGTGATGAGCCCCGCCCCCCTTCCCTGCACCCTCCCACACATTCCCCCGCACCTCCAGTAACCTCCCCCTGCACTGCTGTGGGGTCCGTGACCTGGGGGCGGGGCCTGGCGGCAGCTGCAGTGGTGTCAGCACCAGCACCGGGCCCCCTGCCCAGGATCGCACATTCAAATGTACCGGCATCACAGATCACCGATGCCGGTACATTTGAAAGTGCTGATGAGAAGCAGCGCAGCGCAGCTTCTCATCACTGTCCCTCCCGCTGTCTGTGCTCTCTTCAGCACAGCGGTGACGTCACTACTGTGCTGAAGAGAGCACAGACAGCGCACGAACGTGCAGGAGCGGCGGGGACCGAGGACAGGTGAGTATGTACTCCACATGTGTTCCCGATGGGGATGGGGGGGTTGCAGAGCCATATGTGTGCGTGTGCAGAGCCATATGTGTGCGTGTGAGGTGCAGAGCCATATGTGTGCGTGTGCAGAGCCATGTGTGTGCGTGTACGGTGCAGAGCCATGTGTGTGCGTGTGCAGAGCCATATGTGTGCATGTGCGGTGCAGAGCCATATGTGTGCGTATGAGGTACAGAGCCATATGTGTGCGTGTGCAGGGCAGAGCCATATGTGTGCGTGTGCGGTACAGAGCCATATGTGTGCGTGTGCGGTGCAGAGCCATATGTGTGCGTGTGCAGAGCCATATGTGTGCGTGTGCGGTACAGAGCCATATGTGTGCATGTGCGGTGCAGAGCCATATGTGTGTGTGTGCGGTACAGAGCCATATGTGTGCGTGTGCGGTACAGAGCCATATGTGTGCGTGTGCAGAGCCATATGTGTGCGTGTGCGGTACAGAGCCATATGTGTGCGTGTGCGGTGCAGAGCCATATGTGTGCGTGTGCGGTACAGAGCCATATGTGTGCGGTGCAGAGCCATATGTGTGCGTGTGCGGTGCAGAGCCATATGTGTGCGTGTGCAGAGCCATATGTGTGCGTGTGCGGTACAGAGCCATATGTGTGCGTGTGCAGAGCCATATGTGCGTGTGCGGTGCAGAGCCATATGTGTGCGGGTGCGGTACAGAGCCATATGTGTGCGTGTGCAGAGCCATATGTGCGTGTGCGGTGCAGAGCCATATGTGTGCGGTACAGAGCCATATGTGTGCGGTACAGAGCCATATGTGTGCGTGTGCGGTACAGAGCCATATGTGTGCGTGTGCAGAGCCATATGTGCGTGTGCGGTGCAGAGCCATATGTGTGCGGGTGCGGTACAGAGCCATATGTGTGCGTGTGCAGAGCCATATGTGCGTGTGCGGTGCAGAGCCATGTGTGTGCGGTGCAGAGCCATATGTGTGCGGGTGCGGTGCAGAGCCCGATGTGGGGCTGTTATTTGCAATGCTGTAGTGATACCAGGTCAGGTGCTGGGGAAGAATACTGACAGGGAATGTGTTTGCAGGGGGCGGGCAGGGGGCGAGGCTGGACACTGAGGCTGGGTGGTGACAGCTCTGACTGAGTTCAGCACAGGAAGTGGTCATGTTTGCTGGAGCTGAATGTAAACAAGAGCTGCAGAGAATAAAGAAATAATTCAAGAGGAACAAAAGTTAGAAAACAAAAAATAACAATGTAGGTGTGATATATATGACAATACAGCACAGATAAACTCAAAAATTTTTGTTAAGCTAATGTCGGACAACTCCTTTAACTCTTCTTGGTATCTGTTGAATTTTGTTACTCTGTAATGTCTCATATTGTCTGTACACGTCCCCTCTGAATTGCAAAACGCTGTGCAATATGTTTGCGCTATAGAAATAAAAAATATTATTTTTAGACCATTTCTATGTTTCGAAGATAAAACAGGTTGAATTTCTCTTCATCTTCCTGGGATATATTGGCAAAATATAGTGGTTTTGTAGTAAATATTATCTACAAAGGCACAGAAAATACTTTTAAAAAGTATTGTCATGATGTGACTGCAGGTGTCACGCCGGATGCAAGAGGACTCCTTGTAAATGGCACAACACAGAGAGAAAACCAGGGAAGCAATGCAACGGAGGCCCTGCGGCTAGGCAGAGAGGAGCGGGGTCACCTCTTAACTCTCACCTGAGACTAATCCCTGCACTCCCTAACGACCCTAGACAGGTTCTTCCCCCTGTGCGCCATCATGTGCCTAGGCCCTCTATGGTCTAGTGTGAATGCCACTAGTCTCACCACTGCAACAGGACAATACGAGGATGGTAAGACAAACAGGAGGGGAAAGTCACAACAAATAGAACTCTACAGCTTCTCCAGCAGGCAACTTCTCAACCGCAACAGAAACTAATGTGAAGCCCCACAGGTGTTGTATCGGTGCATACCTTCAGGGACTCCACGTAGCTGGATCTGGTCACAGGTAGGGAATCTTCGGTTTTGATCGTGACGCCACTCTCAGTATTGCGGTCAGTGGGGACCGCCACTGCAGGTTGAGGGTCGCCTGGGGCTGATGGTGTGTGCAGTTAGTTGGAATAGCCTCCTGAGAGTGAGGCAAGCCCCAGGGCCCGGTGTAGGTTTGTAGTACCACAAGTCGCAGAATGACTCACACAGGCAGAACTGTCTTTCAAGGGCTTTACTCACATTTGATGGCAGGGTGAGTAGCCCGGGCGTAGCTGGGATGAACCAGATGGGAACCAGGTATCCTTCCGGCTGACTTTATGAGGGTGACTACTGACTCGCCTTCCTTAGCCCTTGGTGGTTTGGGGTGACCCCGACTTTGAGTCCCTATGGGGGTCACCCAGGGAAGATGCTGCAGCCTCTCTCCCCCTTTTGTTTGCCGTTTGCTTGTTCCCCGGACCAGGCCACTCCAGCTGCTTGCCTCCTGTGACCTATGGGCCCTCAGTGCGGTTACGTGGCTGCGGCTTTTGTGGTGTTGTGGTGTGGGCTTTGAGAGCCCCACACCGGCAGGTTTAGCAGAAGAAAGCTGGATCTATCTTCGCTTCGGGATCTGCCGCCCGGTTGGGCCTGGTGCTCTCTAGCAGTCTCCTTACTTCCCACTCCGTGCTTTCTCTCTAGCTGAAGCTGGCTTTCAGGTAGCACTCCTAGTTGACCGTTCTCCCCCGTCAGTAGCCACTGCGCGGGCGCTGTTAGACAGCAACAGCCCCACAGGTCTGCTCCTCACTGAGCCCTATGGAGTTCTCTGCTCTAACTGACTCACTGCTCCTCCTCTCCTGTTCTTGCCTACGCCACCTAGCAACCAGACTCTCTTACCACACCCCTTGAGAGGAGATGGAGGCTTTTGGCCCCCTCCACTATTCCAGTGGAGGTATAGGCTTTGCCCCCTCCTGGGACCCCCAGGGGTCCTCTCATGGGTACATGTGTGAGACCTGATCACTATGCGCCTGTGTTCCACACCCCCGGTCAGCCTTCTGGATTACCTGTATTGTACTGTCCCCAGCATGGGTGCAGTACTCAGTGGTGCCTGACCAGGTCAGGGGCGCCACATTCCCCCTTAGTTATCACCAGCACGTCCTCGGGCTGCAAGACAACATTTTAAAATGCATAAAACATTAAAACATGTAAAACATTTTTAAAAGCACCAGGTACCATACATCACCACCCTCCACCCACAAGTCCGTTAACCCACCCAATACCCTTTCACGTTGGCCGCGACTTCAGCCACTTCTGGCAGGATGTAGAGGCGGCTTTCATGGGCTGGTGGTTTTCAGGGTATACCTGGCCTGATGGATCCGCGCCTTCAGCCTCTTCTGGCAGGATGCAGAGGCGGCCTCCACAGTTGGTGCTGACCAGGTACCCTCTTTGTGGTGGAGAGCCAGGCCCCATAAACAGGCATGCTCTCTGGTTGCAGGTGAGCCAAGGCCCTATATACGGACGGGCTCCTCCTGGTTGCAGACGAGCCAAGCCCCTAAACAGGCTGACTCTGGTGGTGGTGGTGCCCTTTTGGTGTAACTATTTACACTGCGAGAGTTTGTGGCTATAGCCAGTTCATAGCCTTAAGGTTTATGGTTTTTCTCACAATAGTTTTTGTGGGCACATGCTTAAACGTAAACGTTGCAAAACAAAACTTTTCAAAACTTTAACTTCTGTACTTCTTTCTTTACTTTACTTTACTTTACTCCTCTTTACCAGGGCTTGAGCCTGTATGGCGGTGGCACCTGCTGCTTTCCTGCTCTTTGTCGTCGTCTGAGGTAGTTTCATCTGTAGGTTCCTTGTCTTTTCTTTCTTGATCTTCATCTGTTTCCTTTCCTGTATCTGTTTCTCTTTCCTGTAGCATGGGGTGGCTGTAAGGTTTGCTGGTACATAGTGCTACGTCAAGCGCGTACAGTCCTCTTTCGCCTTCATGCATAGTGAATTGTACTGAATCCCCCATCTTTAGGTTTCTGCCAGGGTGTCCTCTAGGCAGATGAGCGCTCACATCTCTTCTGTTGACAAATATCCCTTCTTTGATACCAGGTGCTACGATGAATCCATATCCACTTCTCAGATTAAAATCCTCTACTACTCCTCTGAAAAGGGGTCCTCTGGCCTGGGCTTTGGACCTTCTCAGGGCTCGTTTTTCTTGCAGGTCTCTGGCGGTGACTTCTCTCTGCTCTGGAGATGACGGTGCAGAGGATAGTTGCATTCTGTTGCGGTGTGTCTTACGGGCTGGATTCTGTAGGGTGCAGCTCACAAACTCCCAGGTAAGGCTTTTGGGCAGTTCTTCTTCTGCAGATGGTGTCAGGTCTTCCTCATCCCAGCGGGAATAAGGCAGCATCTCTGGCTCTGGGTATGGCTCTGGAGTCAGCCCCTCAACCTCCTGGCCTCCTCCCCCCCTTAGTTCTTCCTGGCACTCCTTGGGTAGCAGTGCTGGGGATGGACTTCTTTCTGCCGGCCCAGGTGGGGAACTCTTTGCCGTGGTTGCTGCGGGAGCTGTCGGGATACTCTTTGGGGTGTGCGGAGGGAGCATGTACCGCTCCACCATCTCCCGTGGGAACTTAGCTTCCAGGTCGGCTTTTAGCTGCCAGTATGCGGAGTCCTCACCTACCAGGGATTGCCTAGCAGGGGCTTCCTGAACCTGGGGAGCCTTGTCTGCTCTGGCCTTGCGGGCCGGGGTAAATGGTACGTCAGCCTTGTCTTGGCGGGCCGCGCCTGGCATGGCGGCGGCCTGGTCTTGGCGGGCCGCGCCTGGCATGGCGGCGGCCTGGTCTTGGCGGGCCGCGCCCTGTATGGCGGCGGCCTGGTCTTGGCGGGCCGCGCCCTGTATGGCGGCGGCCTGGTCTTGGCGGGCCGCGCCCTGTATGGCGGCGGCCTGGATCGGCGTCGCAGCTGCGATGGGATCCGTGCAGGCTGGGCTGGGCGTCGCTGCAGGGACCGGGTCTTGGTGGGCCGAGCAGGGCATCGCTGCGGCGGCCGGGGCTTGGCGGGCCGAGCAGGGCATCGCTGCGGCAGCCGGGTCTTGGCGGGCCGAGCAGGGCATCGCTGCGGCGGCCGGGGCTTGGCGGGCCGAGCAGGGCATCGCTGCGGCGGCCGGGTCTTGGCGGGCCGCGCAGGGCATCGCTGCGGCGGCCTGGGCTTGGCGGGCCGCACCTGGCGTGGCTGCGGCCTGGCTCAGCGTCGCCGCGCCGGGCGCCTCTTCAGGGACCGCGGGCGTGGCAGCAGGGGTCGGGGCATCCGGGCCGGCAGGGGCAACACTGGACTCACCCATCGGTAGCAGCATCGGGGTCTGAGTCGTCACCGCCCGGTCTGGCACTCGGTGCGCGGCTCTCTCCTCGTAGGCCCGAACCGCCGCGGTCATCCATAGAAACTCCTCGCGTCCCTCTCTGATCAGCCTTCCGACCCTGGCTTCCAGTTGATCGCAGAACTCGGCGAGCTCCCGACACCACCAGGCAGCGGAGCCTGGCTCTGGGTCTCTGCACTCAGACGCCATTTTCTCTAGCAAGCTGCTGGCTTCTCTCCTGCTCCGCCGTCTCCGGACACTTCCGCTCTCTTCGCTGGCAAGCTCAGAACTCTGCAGGGGATCTCTGGGTAGCCACACCTCTTCGTGGGCGGTAACTTCTCCCAGCGCGGGCTGCTGTTGTTTTTCAGCGCGCTTTTCATGGTGGCAATATGGCGGCGCTTCCAATTTTTCAAGCGGACCGCCCAGGCACATGGTCACCTGTCTGAACAGGTCTAGTCCTTATCCTGTTCGTGACGCCAGATGTGAAGCCCCACAGGTGTTGTATCGGTGCATACCTTCAGGGACTCCACGTAGCTGGATCTGGTCACAGGTAGGGAATCTTCGGTTTTGATCGTGACGCCACTCTCAGTATTGCGGTCAGTGGGGACCGCCACTGCAGGTTGAGGGTCGCCTGGGGCTGATGGTGTGTGCAGTTAGTTGGAATAGCCTCCTGAGAGTGAGGCAAGCCCCAGGGCCCGGTGTAGGTTTGTAGTACCACAAGTCGCAGAATGACTCACACAGGCAGAACTGTCTTTCAAGGGCTTTACTCACATTTGATGGCAGGGTGAGTAGCCCGGGCGTAGCTGGGATGAACCAGATGGGAACCAGGTATCCTTCCGGCTGACTTTATGAGGGTGACTACTGACTCGCCTTCCTTAGCCCTTGGTGGTTTGGGGTGACCCCGACTTTGAGTCCCTACGGGGGTCACCCAGGGAAGATGCTGCAGCCTCTCTCCCCCTTTTGTTTGCCGTTTGCTTGTTCCCCGGACCAGGCCACTCCAGCTGCTTGCCTCCTGTGACCTATGGGCCCTCACTGCGGTTACGTGGCTGCGGCTTTTGTGGTGTTGTGGTGTGGGCTTTGAGAGCCCCACACCGGCAGGTTTAGCAGAAGAAAGCTGGATCTATCTTCGCTTCGGGATCTGCCGCCCGGTTGGGCCTGGTGCTCTCTAGCAGTCTCCTTACTTCCCACTCCGTGCTTTCTCTCTAGCTGAAGCTGGCTTTCAGGTAGCACTCCTAGTTGACCGTTCTCCCCCGTCAGTAGCCACTGCGCGGGCGCTGTTAGACAGCAACAGCCCCACAGGTCTGCTCCTCACTGAGCCCTATGGAGTTCTCTGCTCTAACTGACTCACTGCTCCTCCTCTCCTGTTCTTGCCTACGCCACCTAGCAACCAGACTCTCTTACCACACCCCTTGAGAGGAGATGGAGGCTTTTGGCCCCCTCCACTATTCCAGTGGAGGTATAGGCTTTGCCCCCTCCTGGGACCCCCAGGGGTCCTCTCATGGGTACATGTGTGAGACCTGATCACTATGCGCCTGTGTTCCACACCCCCGGTCAGCCTTCTGGATTACCTGTATTGTACTGTCCCCAGCATGGGTGCAGTACTCAGTGGTGCCTGACCAGGTCAGGGGCGCCACACTAACACCTAAGCTCTTCCAGAGCTTCTCCTTCAGAGTGTATATCCACTAGATATGCAATAATTTGATAGGCTTGATAGATTCAGGTCCGTTAAACACAGAGCCATTAATTTGAACTGAACTGTGATACATACAGTTCTATTTAATCTTGGTCACAAAATTACCATACTCCCGTTGATCTATTCCATGATAACTAGCACTACCTGCGCTCAAGAGTTCAAGAAAAGTCCAGCACATCATTTGCTTAGAGTCTGTAATATTTTTGAGACGTTTACAGATTGATTAAGTGGTTGTCTGGGACTTTAACATTGGTAGCTGCTCCGTAGGATAGGTCATCAATGTTTGTTTGTTGGGGTTGTGACACCCAGGTGTGACCAAGACTGCATAGAACTGTATGTAGCAGTTCAATTGAAATAAATGGGTCTGTGTTTAACAACCTCATATACATTAAATCAAGTTGGCCTTTAATAGCTGTAAAGTTGTAGGATGTGCCCTCAGAATAAAATCCTCTGATGGCCCCAATGTGCACTAGTACAATACGTCCCACTGATCCACTTTCTATGAGCCTGTACCTATCTCTGCTCACGTCTCCCAGGGGAGATGTACAAAGCTGATCAAAACCAAAGGGAGATGGTACTCAGCTGGTGGGAGGGGGTGACAGCATGTGGATCCCCACTGACCAAAACTTCATTATGGCATGTCCAAAGTATATTGAAATGGCAAGCAGCCTTTACAGTTATCTACATTTCATCATATGGCCTGTTGGTGCCTTGAACTACTAACATACATATAAAGGCATATTCCAGTTATCACCTGTATACATGGTGGGCACTATAATGTTGTATTCTAGATGAATATGTCTGGACTAATGATGAGCGAGTATGCTTGTTACTACTCGGTACTCGCACGAGTATCAATGTACTCGGGCTACTCGGCGGGGACCGAGTAATCTCGCGATACTCGTGCTGTACTCGTGGTCTTCATGTTGGCGCTCTTTTTACAGCCATCCCTTATGCAGGGATTGGCTGGCAGACCACTGCAATGCCACAGCCCTGTTGTGGAATTGCAGTGATTGGCCAGCCCGCACAGCGTGACCGTGCCTTTAGCCCGACACTTCCCCGCTCGGCTACAGCCCCTCCCGCACTCCACTCCGCGTGTATATATATATATATGCACGCTTACACACACACGCACGTTTTTTTTTTTTTAATTTACAGTTTTCTGGTTTCTACATGCTGCCGGGGGTGATTTCACAAAAATACTCGGGTCTCCCATAGGATAACATTGGGCTCGGTGCTCGGGCCGAGTACACGAGTATCTTGGGATGCTCGGCCCGAGCCTCGAGCACCCGAGCTTTTTGGTACTCGCTCATCACTAGTCTGGACGCTACAGGACATAAGGCCCCGTGCACACATTGAGTACTTGGTGATTTTTTTACCTCAGCATTTATAAGCCAAAACCAAGAGTGGGTAAAAAAATACAGAAGTGATGCCCGTGTTTCTATTATACTTTCCCTCTCATTGTTCTCATCTTGGTTTTGACTTACAAATACTGAGGTAAAAAACTCACCAAATACTCAACTTGTGCATGTGGCCTCTCGGATGGCCAGTTTAGGATTATGTAATAGGTAAAGTATGCACTCGTGATGAGCGAGCACTACCATCCTTGGGTGCTCGGTCCCCGAAGATGTTCCGGAAAATTCTTGGCTCCCCCATTGACTTCCAGTATACCTGGTGCTTGAGTCATGCCCATCCGAGCATCCAACTTCTCGTTACTAGTGATGGGTGAGCAGTACAGTTACCAGAGCTCGGTACTTGAAATGATGAGTGAACACTATGATGCTTGAGTACTGATTACTCGAGTCGAGCAGATCAGACACATGGACAGGCTCAACTTCAGAAAAAGTGCCAAGAAGTGCCGAGCACAATCGCTCATTATTACCAGTACCCAGCACCGAAGCATGGTAGTGCTCACTTATCGCTAGTCATTACGGGATCCCAGTGTCGCGGGCGGTGGAGGGGACGCTGCGCTCTCCCACTGCTCGGGTCCGGCTGCTGCTGCTGCTCTGTGGTGGCTCGAGCGGTGGGCCGGATCCCGGGGACTCGAGCGGCGTTCCTCGCCCGTGAGTGAAAAGGGGTTTGGTTTTGGGGATTTATTGTCCGTGACGCCACCCACGGTTGTGGTGAGATTGGTGACACCACCGCTGCTCTGGACGGGGATCCCGGGAGCGATGACAGGGAGCAGCTTGGATGTTGGTTCTCCCCTCCTTGGGTAGGGGGTTGGTTGTCCCGGGGCCCGGTGATGGGGTAGGAATGGATGGCAGGCGGGTTACGGGGCCTAGTGAGGTGCAGGGTCGTGGGGGCAGCGCTGTGCCGCACGGCACGGTGGTACTCACTCAGCCAATCATGAACACAAAGTCTCCGGTAAAACAAACGGCTGGATGGACGGGTCCCACAAACGGCTGCGGTGTTTCTCCTCCCGGCAGGTTGATGGTGACTGCCCTTCCCTGCACCTGTGTAGCGTAGACGGCTCCAATGCGTTCCCACCGGTAACCCGCTCCCCAGCTTGGATATGTGCTGAAGGAGCCCCTTTTGCCCACAGGCTCTGGCCCTGGGAACTGTAGTCTTGGCGGTGACTGTGTTTCCCTCTAACGGTTGGACTGTTGCCTTCTATCGGGACTTGGCTGCTGGGAAACCCCGGAGGTTACCTTCGCTAACGGATTTGACAATTTCAGCGGCGACTCCTAGCCTTGTCGGGGTCCGTAAGCCCTGCCGGTTGGTGCTGGCTTCTCTTTGCGTACCGGTCCGGTACCGCCGGGCCACTGTCCGTCCACGGTCCTTACGGCTAGCTCCAATAGGCCTCTCCTGCAGACGGTCATCACCGTCCGCCAACCTTGCTGTTCCGTCCGGGCCACACACCCGGACCAACTTCAGACTGCTCTTTTACCACCTCACTTCTCCACTTCCAAACTAATCTGCTCTACTTTTCCCGCCTCCAGGACTGTGAACTCCTGGGTGGGCGGGACCAACCGCCTGGCCCACCCCCTGGTGTGAACATCAGCCCCTGGAGGGAGGCAACAAGGATTTTTGTTTGACTTAGGTGTGCCTGACCGGGGTGTGGGGTGTGTTGGTGTAGTACCTGTGACGTCCTGGCTTGTCCAGGGCGCCACACCAGCATGGTAGTGCTCACTAATCACTAGTTATTACGAGACCCCAGCATGGTAGTGCTCGCTCATCACTAGTCATTACGAGACCCCAGCATGGTACTCACTTATCACTAGTCATTACGAGACCCCAGCATGGTAGTGCTCGCTCATCACTAGTCATTACGAGACCCCAGCATGGTAGTGCTCACTTATCACTAGTCATTACGAGACCCCAGCATGGTAGTGCTCGCTCATCACTAGTCATTATGAGACCCCAGCATGATAGTGCTCGCTCATCACTAGTCATTACAAGTCCCCAGCATGGTAGTGCTCGCTCATCACTAGTCATTACAAGTCCCCAGCATGGTAGTGTTCGCTCATCACTAGTCATTATGAGACCCCAGCATGGTAGTGCTCGCTCATCACTAGTCATTACGAGACCCCAGCATGGTAGTGCTCACTTATCGCTAGTCATTACGAGACCCCAGCATGGTAGTGCTCGCTCATCACTAGTCATTACGAGACCCCAGCATGGTAGTGTTCACTAATCACTAGTCATTACGAAACCCCAGCATGGTAGTGCTCGCTCTTCACTAGTCATTAGGAGACTGCCGCGCACTGCTCTCTCATCACTAGTCTTTACAAGTCCCCAGCATGGTAGTGCTCGCTCATCACTAGTCATTACAAGTCCCCAGCATGGTAGTGCTCGCTCATCACTAGTCATTACAAGTCCCCAGCATGGTAGTGCTCGCTCATCACTAGTCTTTACAAGTCCCCAGCATGGTAGTGCTCGCTCATCACTAGTCTTTACAAGTCCCCAGCATGGTAGTGCTCGCTCATCACTAGTCATTACGAGACCCCAGCATGGTAGTGCTCACTTATCGCTAGTCATTACAAGTCCCCAGCATGGTAGTGCTCGCTCATCACTAGTCTTTACAAGTCCCCAGCATGGTAGTGCTCGCTCATCACTAGTCATTACAAGACCCCAGCATGGTAGTGCTCGCTCATCACTAGTCATTGCAAGTCCCCAGCATGGTAGTGCTCGCTCATCACTAGTCTTTACAAGTCCCCAGCATGGTAGTGCTCGCTCATCACTAGTCATTACAAGTCCCCAGCATGGTAGTGCTCGCTCATCACTAGTCTTTACAAGTCCCCAGCATGGTAGTGCTCGCTCATCACTAGTCATTACAAGTCCCCAGCATGGTAGTGCTCGCTCATCACTAGTCATTACAAGTCCCCAGCATGGTAGTGGTCGTCCATCACTAGTCATTAGGAGACTGCAGCGCACTGCTCTCTCATCACTAGTGAGCACTTCAGCTCATACAGCCCTTGCCTGTTAGATATCTGCTCTCATACACAGTTTTGCTTCCTGCACTTGCAGCCCATGTACTGCTCCTATGTAATAACTCAGTTTCTGCCCTGAAAAGCTGACAAAGTTGGATTAGTTGATTTCCCTCTATGGAAGAGACTCTGCCCAAGTCCCCACCCATTGTTCTGACTCTCCAGGGCCACTGATGTCAGACCCAGCCCTCTGTAGGCAGTCTGCAGGCAGTGTCAGTGTGCAGGCTGCGGGCAGAGGATCAGTTATCCACAGCACAGCAGAGTAACGGTACAGACACCGACCATGAGGGAGATCGTACACATCCAGGCCGGTCAGTGTGGGAACCAGATCGGGACTAAGGTAACTACTACTTATCATATCGATCATCTGACACTGATGGGTTCAAGCAGAAGGTAAAAGACTCGATGTTACAAGTCCTAAACTGACAAAATAGTCTTATATGCTGATAAGGTTGTTCGATTAATATCGTCCATCAGTGACAAGTCGCCCACTACTGTCTGCAGCGATGACAGGGCGCACATTCTGATGTATAGAGAACTTTACACTGCTCTGGGTGTGTCTGACAGTGCAAACTCCATTGTACATCCTAAAATGTGTTTCCCTTCCCTGATCCAGCATGATAGGAATGAGCTGTGTCCTAACTGGGAGCAGATTGTGTGAATCACTGGATTCCTATCTGTCTGTATGAGATAAATCACTGTGGATGATGGGAGTATGAGTAGTAGTCAGAATGTAACTCAGCATCTAACGTTTCTGCTATAATCAGGGTCTTGGTCGGAGTTTGTCTGAGCAGCTGTAGTGATCCTCAACTTTTCATAACTTTGGTTAGTAATATGAAGAAGGGGTTTATTTTATCCATACTTGTTTTCTTCTGTTTCTCAGTTGTAACCCCCTTTAGTCCTATGAGACGTGGATCCTGGTTTCAAAACAGTATCTAGGTGGAAACAGGGAATGTTTCTAAATCTCCCATGGAGAATAATGAAGAATGTCTACATGTGGGTGGTCCCTTCTTTTCTTCTACACCCTGGAGAAAGTAGACGCCATTCTTAGGAGTAGTAGGGTGTTAGTCAGAATCAAATATTTATGGAATATAATAATATGGCATAACTTGCTGAAGTATCTCCGACAGTCAAATAGGCAATGAATGATGCAGGATAGTGTATCATAGACAATGAATGGCGCAGGATAGTGTATCATAGACAATGAATGGCGCAGGATAGTGTATCATAGACAATGAATCGTGCAGGATAATGTATTATAGACAATGAATGGCGCCGGATAATGTATTATAGACAATGAATGGCGCAGGATAATGTATTATAGACAATGAATGGCGCAGGATAATGTATTATAGACAATGAATGGTGCAGGATAATGTATTATAGACAATGAATGGCGCAGGATAATGTATTATAGACAATGAATGGCGCAGGATTGTGTATTATAGACAATGAATGGCGCAGAATTGTGTATTATATACAGTGAATGGCGCAGGATTGTGTATTATAGACAATGAATGTCACAGGATAATGTATTATAGACAATGAATGGCGCAGGATAATGTATTATAGAAAATGAATGGCGCAGGATAATGTATTATAGACAATGAATGGCGCAGGATAATGTATTATAGACAATGAATGGCGCAGGATAATGTATTATAGACAATGAATGGCGCCGGATAATGTATTATAGACAATGAATGGCGCAGGATAATGTATTATAGACAATGAATGGCGCAGGATAATGTATTATAGACAATGAATGGCGCCGGATAATGTATTATAGACAATGAATGGCGCAGGATAATGTATTATAGACAATGAATGGCGCAGGATAATGTATTATAGACAATGAATGGCACAGGATAATGTATTATAGACAATGAATGGCGCAGGATAATGTATTATAGACAATGAATGGCGCAGGATAATGTATTATAGACAATGAATGGCGCCGGATAATGTATTATAGACAATGAATGGCGCAGGATAATGTATTATAGACAATGAATGGCGCAGGATAATGTATTATAGACAATGAATGGCACAGGATAATGTATTATAGACAATGAATGGCGCAGGATAATGTATTATAGACAATGAATGGCGCAGGATTGTCTATACGTCACCACCCTGCATTAACTAGGGGACATGGGACACTTCCTTTAGTGATCGGTAGGAGGCGCAGTTCTGATCTCAGCAATCAGACTCTTATCACCTACCCTTTCATTAGGAGATGCACCAATTGTGGGGGGACTTCTTTATAAAGGAGGGGGCTATTCACTGTGATTCTTGCTGCAGTACCCAAACTTCAGACATTTCTGGATTTGCCTTATGTTACTTTTCTATTTTAGAAGTTGATCAGATTTAGAATAGTACAGATAATCCAGAAATAGATGAGGCAATTATCAACTTTGATTTTCCATATTCCAGATAAGGAAAAGCAGAAGTTAGGGTCATACGGGGGGGGCTGCGGTGTACTATACTGACCAGTGACTCACATGTATGAAAACCCCTAGAGATATGTACCGCAGGTTACTTGTGTGGCCCTCCGGGTGAAGCTCGCAGGAGGTGTCAGGGGAGTGGGCATGTTTCAGGCAAATGGCTCTCATCCTCTTGGAATTTTGAAAAGCCCCCACAATTGCCCTCTCAGGGAGTGTCCTGGGGCCTCTGTTATGCCAGGAATGCTGCCAGCTGCTGTGCGCCCACATCACACGATCTGCCATGTCACAGCCATCACATTTGTTGAGGTGCTAGATATCACATTCATATAATGAGTAAGACAAGTCCTAAAATACCGGATGGGAACAGGGTTTTAGGTTTGGTTACATTGTTTTGTTAATTGGATTATAAGCTTCATAGTCATTTTATATTCTATGATATTATGTACTGTGGTATATGCTGTCATATTATATAGTGTCATGATGACTGGGATATTATAGTCATATTTTATGCTGCCATGTAATATATACTGTCATATAATATGCTATTATATACTACAATATTATATTACGTCATATTTTATGCTGCCTTATAATATTTAATATTGTCTTATAAAGGCAGACACAGATAAGAGGTCTGGTGATAAGAGAACACATGCTTGGTACTCGTAACGAGCAGTCAGATGCTCAGATGGGCTTGACTGGTGTACCGAGTATACTGGAAGTCAATGGGGGACTCAATTTTCCAGAAAGGTCCCCCATTGATTTCCACTATACTCAGTCCACGAGTTGAGTCCATCTGAGCATCCAACTGCTAGTTACGAGAACCAAGCATTGTAGTGCTCGCTCATCACTAGTGAGGTACCATGTGCAAGAATAGTATATGGGCCATTTGCAGCCATTATGCACCCGATTATGTGTCTGTGACATAAGTTTCTTGCAGCTTTGGTGTTAGAAGTGGCCTGTAAACCCCTTTGGGTCCTTGTGTGGATACAATGATATGGCCACCCCTACTTCAAGTTATATAGAAAATAATTTATAGAACTGTCCTACTGCCAATAATGACCAGTCAAATTACATTTAGTAACTGTCACTATATCATGGGTTACATTACTGTTCTTGTTGGTAATATCCTTTAGACACTTATTTTCCCTAGATTATAGTTGAGCAATAGAAGGTGATGTGGCTCTGGTATATTATAGCTTCACTTGTGATGATGAATGACAATACCGTACTACTGACTTATGTAACAGTAATGAGTGTTTTTCTGAATATTGTGCTGTAGTTGTCAAATGTCAATCACACTTTGACTTCCATTATACTCAGGTACTCGAGTCGCGCCCATCCGAGCATCCAACTGCAGGTTACAATTGAGTACCGAGCATCCGAGCATGATGGTGCTCACTCATCACTAGTCATTTCGAGACCCGAGCATGGTAGAGCTTGTCGTGGGCGGTGGGGACGCGCTCACCACGCTCGGGTCCGGAGCTTCTGCTGCTGCTGCTCGGTGGCTCGAGCGGTGGACCGGACCCGGGGACTCGAGCAGCGCTCCTCGCCCGTGAGTGAAAAGGGATGGTTTGGTTAGGGAGATTGTTCGTGACGCCACCCACGGGACGTGGTGATGATGGCACCAACGCTGCTGGTAACGGGGATCCCGGGAGAGATGGTAGGGTGCAGCTAGGATGTTGTCCCCTCCATGGGTAGGGGGTTGGTGATCCCGGGGCCCGGTGGTGTAACGGGGAGGCCGGATTGCTGGGGTGCAGGGACTGCGCGGCGCGGTGTCGGACGGCACTGGTGTACTCACGCAATCACTGACAGAGTCGTTGGTAAACCAAAACGGCCGGATGGACGGGTCCCGCAGCTGGCTGCAGTGTTGTTGTTGTGCTCTCCCCGGACAGCTGATGGTGGCTGTCTTTTCCTGCACGTTTTAGAAATGTTCTGACTCCTGTGGTTGCCCACCGGTAGTCCGCTCCCCGGCGTATAGGTGCCGTAGGAGCCCGTTTTGCCCGCAGGCGCTGGCCCTTGGATCTCTAGCCTGTGGCGGTGGCTGTATATCCTCTCTGGGTGAACGGTTGCCTTCAATCGGGACTTGGTTGTTAGGAAACCCCTGGGGTTCCTGTCACACTCGGATTTGACTATTGACGGCGGCTCCAAGCCTGGTCGGGGTCCGATGGCCCTGCCTGTGTGCTTAGCTTTACTCCATTCCCTGGTCCGGTACCGGCGGCCCGACGCCCGACCCCGGTCCTTACGGCTCTGCGGATTTCCACCAACTCCTGCAGACGGCCACCACCGTCTGCCAACCTTGCTGTCAGTGCCTGGGCTCCTACCCAGACACCTCAAGTGTTTACTCCTCTCACTTTAACCTCCAAGACTGAACTGACACTTTTCCCGCCTCCAGGCCTGTGAACTCCTCGGTGGGTGGGGCCAACCGCCTGGCTCCGCCCCACCTGGTGTGGACATCAGGCCCTGGAGGGAGGCAACAAGGGTTTTTGTCTGACTGTTGTAACTGCCTAGGGTGGGGGTGTGTATGTTGGTATGTATGTGACTACCTGGCTAGTCCAGGGCATCACATGCTCACTCATCATTCGTCATTACGAGACCAGAGCATGGTAGTGCTCACTCATCACTAGTCATTACGAGCACCCGAGCATGGTAGTGCTCACTCATCACTAGTCATTACGAGACCCGAGCATGGTAGTGCTCACTCATCACTAGTCATTACGAGACCCGAGCATGGTAGTGCTCACTCATCACTAGTCATTACGGGACCCGAGCATGGTAGTGCGCACTCATCACTAGTCATTACGAGACCCGAGCATGGTAGTGCTCACTCATCACTAGTCATTACGAGACCCGAGCATGGTAGTGCTCACTTATCACTAGTCATTACGAGACCCGAGCATGGTCTCTCATCACTATTTGTATTTAAATTCTATGGTGATAATAAGATCACAACTGATCTGTACAGAATAGTAAGTATAAGTCTAATATTATGTTTAGTGAATATTGCAAGACTTCATGATTTTTTTGTAGCTCATTATATGGAAAATAAAAAAACTTGCATTAAAGGAAATATAATAACCAGATAAACTTCACCTAAACTATACGCCTTTTGATTCTCTTTAGTGATCAGGGAGGGTTGTTTAGTTCCTCTTATTTCTGGAAACGTCGGGGTGTCACTGTCAAAGGAAAAGGCTGGATTGGAGGAAATGTTTGATTTCTATATCTTAAGGAACTGGAACTAAACACAGCACTGGTTACTCCAATTTATCCTTTATGTCATTTTCGTATTTGTTCATGACATTATGATATTGTTTAAAGAAAGGATGCTTGTCTTGTATTGTTTGGTATACATGTTATTTGTTCTTACTCTAACCTGGATTCTTCCTTTCTCTCTGTTTTCTTATTGTTCTTCCTTCCAAGTTTTGGGAAGTGATCAGTGACGAGCATGGCATCGATCCAGCAGGAAGCTACGTCGGTGATTCAGCCCTACAGCTTGAGAGGATTAACGTGTACTACAATGAATCATCCTGTGAGTGTGGATCGTCAGGATTGGGGATGTGGGCTGTACTGATCCTTGTGACCTTCTACATGCACCAGACGTGGCCATTTACCACTAGACCTCATGCTCTATGGCAGGGGGCCCTAACCTGTGGCTCTGTAGGCACATGTGGCTCACGGTTTCGTGATGTGTGGCTTGGGACTCTCTGCCAGCTTGGTACATTAGCACCAGCTCTAGCAAACGGCTATGAAGAGCAAGTCTCTATACTGTGACTTTTGTGAGTAGACCTCACAGGAGCCGCTGTGGATGTGCATATACTGGCCTTGGTATAAAGTTGATACTGACAGTCAGAGGGGGTGCTTGATGCAACAGTGTGTTGGGAGTACTTGATATTAAAATACTGGTTAGGTAGGGTGGGAACCCCTGAATCTAGGTACCGTATTTTTCAAATTATAAAACACACTTTTTCCACCCAAAAATTAGAGGGAAAATGGGGGTGCGTCTTATCAGCCGAATGTAGCTTACTGGAGACGGTGGAGTGGGGTCATTGGAAGCCAATGGCGGCATGAGTGGGGCGATGCTGCGGGTTCTGGCAGCAGGGGGTGTACTGGCGGCGCAGGCCAAGGCCATTAATCTCACGGCGATGGACGCAATGGACTTCAGGACAATGTGGACAGAGGCGGCGCATGCGCAGATTGAAATTTTGTAAGACCGAGATCTCAATCTGTGCATGTACCGCTTCTGGCACCATTTTCCTGAAGTTCATCGCTGGCAGATTAATGGTGCCTGCCTCGCGCTGCCAGTACACCCCCTCCTCACAGCACAGGGCCCACAGCATTGCCCCACTCGTGCCGCCACCGGCTTCCTATGACTCCGCTCCCCTGGTCCACCCTGTGGTAATCTACATTTAGCTTATAAGATTATAAGACAGACCATAAGGCATATAAGATGGAACCTCATTTGTACATTAAAAAAATATTTTTTTCTCCTCTAAATTTGGGGTGCGTTTTATAGTCCAGTTCGTTGTATAATCCAAAAAATACGGTATATTGCCTTGATGTGTTTTCTATGTGGAACATCTGGCTGTCATTTTTCCTATAATGTGGGTTCTAGATATCACTACTATGAAGGGAAGGGAGGGAAGGAGCCTGATATCACTACTTGGGGGGTTCTAGATGTGGCTTGTGACCCTCAATCAAAGCTAAATGTTGCACTTAAGGTAAGAAAAGGTTGGGGACCACTGATCTATAGAAAGAGACCACACACAGTATGTTCCAGGCAGAAAACATGTAGAGTCTGCCAGCTACTAACAGACGGAATGTCACTTAATTATGTGACATGTGATCAGATATATTTCCCACCCAATGGAATAGATCTTTAGTGATTGGAAGGTCTATGTACAAGTATAAATACTGAGATGCCTCCTTAATTAATAAGTTTTGTATGAATCTGTCCAAATTTTTTAAGCCATGTACTACATTAGTGTTGGCAGAATCCATGATTTTTTTAAAAACTTTTTTCCAGTCAATGTGTATAGGGCAGCCTTATTGTGCCTAAAGGGGGCTTTACACTAAGCGGCCGGCCAATCAAAGCGGAGGGGCGGAGATGAGCAGGACGTAACATCCCGCCCACCTCCTTCCTTCCGCATTGTGGCCGGCGGCAGGTAAGGAGATGTTCCTCGCTCCTGCGGTGTCACACATAGCGTTGTGTGCTGCCGCATGAGCGATGAACCACCTGGATAAACAACCCTTACCGATTTTTGAGTTTGGGACGACCTCTCCATGGTGAACGATTTTCACCATTTTTTAGGTCGTTTAAGGTCGCTGGTCAGTGTCACACGCTGCGATATCGTTAATGACGCCGGATGTGCGTCACTAACAACTTGACCCCGACGACAAAACATTAACGATATCGTAGCGTGTAAAGCCCCCTTTACTGTGCCTGTGTGGGCAAATTGTATGGATGTTGAGACAGACAGCATTAATCTTCAATACTGTAACGATGCACAAGCGCCAAACGTGGGACGGTTCCTTTTCTCAAGCAAAATCCAAGTGAATAAAGGTGGTGTCGGTATCCAATAATGATCGACTTGCTTTATTATTTTAGCCCAAAAACAGAAACAGAAAGCAAAGCTGTTCAAGCTGACAATGACTCAGAGCTGTACTTGGGGTTGAACGTTGCTGCTATGTCTGTATTTGCAACGACATAATAAAGCAAGTTGATCATTAATGGATGCTGAAGGCACTTCACTTAAGGGTACTTTACACCTTGCTGATATCGGTACCGGATGTGCGTCACGAACGACGTGACCCTGACGATCTTTCGTTAGCAATATCGCAGCGTGTAAAGCAGCCTTTACTTGGATTGTGCCTGAGTCAATCTGCTGCCAAAGGTGTCTTAGAATAATCTATTCCTCAATCTGACTGGTATACAGTATACAAACAGGCAGTGGTGTAACTTGAAGCTCATGGGTCCCAATGCAAAAGCTCTAACAAGGCTTGGTCTTTTCTTGTAGGCCATATAGACTTCTTGGACCTCTTAGGCTATGTGCACACGCTGCGTTTTTTTGATGCTGCGTTTTTGTGTGTTTTTGGCCGCTAAAATTGCACAAAACCGCACCCGCGGCAAAAAACGCATGCGTTTTTGCCATGATTTGGTGCGTTTTTGGCTGTGTTTTGCTGCGGTTTTGATCTCTGCGTTTTTCCAATGCATTGCATGGGGGGAAAATGCAGAAAAACGCAGGAAAGAATTGACATGTCCATTTTTTTTTTTAAGCTCATGAACGCAGCTTAAAAAAAAAGTTGTGTGCGGACAGCAAAAATGAAAAATCAGACTTTGCTGGGGAAGCAAAATCATGCAGTTTTGAGGCCAAAAACGCACAAAAACGCCCCGAAAAATGCACTGTGTGAACGTACCCTTAGGCTCTAGGGCATTGGTCTGATTGCAACCCCAGCACCTAATGTAGTTATACCCCTGCAGACAGAGTTATGTGAGCAGATGGTGGATGCCATCTATCTTGTGTATGACAAGCTCATACTGCACTTTCACTGATGGTCACAACATCTATTGCCCACCTTATCCTAATTTCCTAAAAGCAATAAGACACGTAATCAGATGCAATTCTCTCATACACTTACATATGATGCCTATACTGTATAGGGTTTGCATGAGAAGGGATGACTATTGGCTATAGTTTTAGTTGTATCATCAAAAATAGTCCAGACACCTGAAGAAAAGACAGACCCCTAAAAAATGTAGATGACAATAGAAGCCATGCATTGGTCTAGCAAGATGAGAGATGAGATGTTTGGTGGGGTCTTCACAAGGCAGAGACACTTTAGCTGTCCTCTTAGTCTGCCCATGACATTCTGACCAAATAGTTTCTCAATTTTTTTTGGCCCTACAAGCTGTAATACGGTCATAGGTAGATTTGAGATTGTTTGAAGACCACCAAACAACTTTCATATCTTACGTCGTTGTGTGGAAAGCGGCCTTATCTAACGATATGTCGTTGGGGTCACGAATTTGTGACGCACATCCGGCCTTGTTAGCGATGTCGTTGCGTGTGACACCTACGAACGACCGCTAACGATCAGAAATACTCACCAAATCGCTGATCGTTGACACGTCGTTCATTTTCAAAATATCGTTGCTCGTTTGGGACGCAGGTTGTTCGTTGTTCCTGAGGCAGCACACATCTCTACATGTGACACCCCAGGAACGACGAACAGCGTTCCTGCGTCCTCCGGCAATGAGGTGGGAGTGACGTGAATGCGGCTGCTCTCCACCCCTCCGCTTCTATTGGTGGCCTGCTGTGTGACGTTGCTGTGACGCCCCCTTAAAAAAGAGTTTGTTCGCTGGCCACTGCGACATCCCTAGGAAGGTAAGTTCGTTTGATGAGTCCTAGCGATATTGTTCGCCACGGGCAGCGATTTGCCCGTGACGCACAAACGACGGGGGCGGGTGCGATCGCTAGCGACATCGCTAGCGATGTCGCAGCGTGTAAAGCAGCCTTTAGTTTTCTTGATCAATCATATTGTGACATGAAGAGGTCAGGGAGATACTTCATATGGGAAGTTTTGGGGTGAACTTAGAGGTTATCTTATATGTACAGACGGCTTATGTTTCCAGAAACTAGTTGTATGTTATAGCCTAAGGGATGTGAATCTGGACTTCTCTTATACATACTGTGTCCCTCATCAGTGTTACAAAAACAGGGGTCCACTATCCTGATAAAATCCTGCCAGTGCTGTGTGCTAGCAGGGTGATAATATACAGTATATAATGTATAGTCAGTATGGTGCACTCAGATATGTAGGGCTCCTTCACACAACGTCCATCATTCATGCTAAGCATAATGCGGCTATGAAAGCTGTTTACACATGTAATAACGCTCATTCAAACAGCGAGCAGAAATAATTCCTTTATAGGATGAAATTTCAAAAAATGCTGCGACTCTTGTACTTGTCTCCAGCTGAATAGAGCTCCGCTCGGCAGTATTTAGGTTGGCCGCAGTCCCGCTGGCCCAGCACTGAGCTCTGCTGTCTTGGCACATTTCTGTCTCTCATCTGCTCTATGTGAAACACACGGCTTTTGAATACAGCAGTTATACAGTTATGACCTGTGCATTTCAGACCTCAATGCCATCATACATGAAAGGAACATTACCACAATTATTTTAATAGTTTATTCCAAAATCACGGCTGGTTATTAACAACCGACATATCTGATAATAATGCAAAGAAGGAATGCCAGTGTTGTAATGGTGCCAGAGGCCGTAGTGTAACACATAGATAAGTCTTCAAAATAGTTTAGATTGCCGAACCCTCGAGAGTGCACGTGTTTTCTATAGGAAGAGGTAAGTCCCAGGCAGATACCTCTTGTAGCAGTTGATCTTCCCTGGGGACAAAAGAAAGGGCATGTTGAAATTCAACAATCCACTTTTTTTTTTATACCCAAAATGTGCCATTGAAATCAGTGCCGGGTCAAACTCGATGGAGCCCGCTACGTTGAAATCTTGGGGCTTCTTCAGCCAGTTATTTCCTAATATGTTTTTAAATTCAGTAACAGTAATTTAAAATCACCAATTACATTATATTAAACAGAACAAAAATTAAGTTAATTAAACTTTATTTTAACCCAGAAATGGTAATTCCCTAGTGTCGTCCTCAGGTGTAGACCTATGTATACTTATCGGTGTTGCCGAAGCTTCTACTCATGAATTTTCTATTATGTTCTAGAGTTGTCGGGAACTCGCGGCTAATTCTCTCTCCTCCACTCTCACTCCATGTTCTGGCCAATCACACAGTTGCCATAACCGATCACTTTGACTATCTTCCATTACTACTTGTAAATTCTCAAATATACCCGATAAAGAACCAAATCATTTCACTGCCATTTACTGTAATGTTCACATTAAAGCTCAGTTTTTCAGATTCACCTCCAACGTTCGCCGGCCGGGCCAGCATGTTCATTGTAGATTTCTTTCAATAACAAATCAATATTATCTTTTGTCTGTTGCGCGGGGACACGGAGCCCATAGGCCGTTGCCTACGGTGTCTCATTGGTAATCCATTACTAATTGAAGAACAGTTGAGACACCACCCGTTCACATTATTAGTCTTATCAAACTCCCCAGTTCAGGCATCATGATGAATTTGTACCTATTACCACAAGATATCGGAATTATTTTTCTTATTACATTTGGAGAGCTTGGGAAGGAGACATATCTAATCAAACAGATATTTGCTTTCATGCAAATAATTTTTACCCTCAGAAATTTGTTTAGCTTTTACAGATTATTGTGATTGCAATTCTTGTCATCTTACAGGTCACAGGGAACGTTGCTAGTGTAGTCAGTAATACTCTGACCTGTGGACACATATTACTTATTAGATCACCAATTTGTCCTTAAATAATATTCCCTGTCCATGATTTTTAAAGGGAATCGGTCACCAGATTTTTGCCACGCAATCTGAAAACAGCATGATATAAGGGCAGAGACCCTGATTCCAGCAATGTGTCACTTACTGGACGCCTTGCTGTTATATTGATCAGAACACTGTTTTATCTTCTGCAGATCTACCAGTTCTGTGAATGCTAACCTCTGTATAACCCCACTCACAACACTGACTGGCAGCTTTCTGTGTACACTGTGCATAGGCAGAAAGCTGGCAATCATTGCGGAGGGTGGGGTTATACAGAGCACATGAATATAGAGGTTTAAATGGCAGCAGGTTTGCTAGTGATAGTTTACTGCTGATGATAAAACATTGATTTTATCAAAACTACAGCACGTAGCCCAGTGAGTGACAAATCACTGGAATCAGGGTCTCTCCCTCTACATTATGCTGCTCTCAGATTAGGTGGCAAGTTCCCTTTAATAAGTTGTTGAGAAAAAAGATGATTAAGGTTGGCACTGTGTTTTATAGCATGGACATAATGATTATCATCACAGAATGTAAGTGACAGCTGCTTGGATTACTGCAGCATTTATCATTGGGGCAATTATTTATACAGTCCTGGAGCAATTATAAGGCTTTTAAAGGGAGGATTTCAAGATATAGTAAACTTATCCCCCCCTCACAATAATACCCAATTCACCATCTTATCAGGCACTACATCACAAATTTATTTCAGACAGTGTTTTAAAGGGGTCGTCCACTAGTTGGACAATCCCTTCTCATTCCCATGTTTTGCCCCATTGGAATAAAAAGCTTATACTTGCCTCCCGCGTCGGCACCATTCCAGCGGTGCCGGCGCTCGGGTACCCGGGACTCTTGTGAGGTTGTGACGTCACGTGAACCCCACGTCCAGTCAGTGGCGGCTTCTCTCTCTAGGACTTCAGACAAATGGTTAATTAGCAGGAAGTTGGAGGCCAGCCGCAGCTCTCACTTCCTGTTGATTAATCATTTGTCCAAAGGCAGGGAGAGAGAAGCCGGTACTGACAGGACGCGGGGCTCACGTGAAATCACAACCTCACACGATCCCTGGGTATGTGAGCTCCACCATCACTGGAATGGTGTCGGAGGCAAGTATAAGCTTTTTTATTTTAATGGGGCCATATATGGGGAATGAGAATAGGTTGCCAAGTGTACACAACCCTTTTAAAGGGTTATTCCCATATCCAAGATCCTATTCCAATATGTAGTAATAATAATAATAACAATAATAATATTATTAACAAATACCTTCAATTACAAATGTAGAAAGAAATATATACTGTAGCTATGTCTCTTACCTCATGTGCAGGGCATTGCAGCTTAGGTATCCATGGTTACGTCCACTCATATAGTGGCAGTTAGTTAATTGGTTAGTTGCTTGTGGTCGTAACCATGGATACCTAAGCTGCAATGCCCTGCACATGAGATAAATGACATAGCTTATCAGGAGAACTATACTAGATTTCTAATTGGAGGTATTTGCTAATATTGTTATTATTATTACATCTACTACGTATTGGGATAGGATCTTGGAGATGGGAATAACCCTTTAATGATTACTGTATTCCTATAATATCCCTGGGGGTCTACAGTGTTTAATATCTCTTGGTATTATATCTATATATATATCTAGATGGATTTTTAGAGAATACTTTTACATGGGAAAATAATATAATGTATTAATGATGAGATATGAGCGTTCAGCAGACAATCCTGAGGATTCATGTGTATGGACGTCTTTACTCCTTATGCTTACATTAGGCTACATATACCACATACATTGTTCTATAACATCATAGCAGTGAGCATTCTCCATAAATGTGTAATACATAAAAGCATTTTCACATTTTCACAGCACTTCTTTGATCACACATAGTAAAAACATTTATATTCACGGCAGACGGTACTTTTATATGTGCAATATTTCACACATGTAAATGGTGCCACCCAAAGATATACAGTTTTGTCTGCATTACTGACCTTCGAGTAAAACAGATCTGTTTACATGTGTGGACGGGAATGCTGGTATGCGTAAAACGTCACATACAAGACTAAAAATGGACCTGTTTTTACTAACCCAGAGGCAGGCAGCGTGCTTTATACCACACACTGTATGTCATCACAATGTGCTGACAATACATAAAACCGAGCAGCCATTGTAATAGGGGCAACAAATAAAACCGCTTATAAAAAAGGAAATAAGAAAACCTCATTTGGAGTCGAGATCTGGAACAACGTGCTGCCGAGAACAAGGATTCTTAAGCCATCTTACAAACGGTTTCTCCCAATGAACAAGCATTTTTCTTTTTGTTGGAAAGCCTATTTATACTGGTGGATTATCTGGAAACCAGTGTATCTAGAGTAAAGCGGGCTTTACTTGCTACGATATTGCTAGTAATTGCTAGCGATATTGTACGCAAAAGCACCCGCCCCCGTCGTGCATGCGATTTCGTGTGATCGCTGCCGCAGCGAACATTATCGCTACGGCAGCGTCACACGCACTTACCTGGTCGGCGTCGTTGCTGTGACTGCCCAACAATCCCTCCCTCAAGGGGGAGGGACGTTCGGCATCACAGCGACGTCACTAAGCGGCTGGCCAATCAAAGCGGAGGGGCGGAGATGAGCGGGACGTAACATCCCGCCCACCTCCTTCCTTCCGCATTGCGGCCGGCGGCAGGTAAGGAGACGTTCCTCGCTCCTGCGGTGTCACACCCGCGGCAAAAATGCAAAAAAAAACGCATGCGTTTTTGCCGCATTTTGCCCAATGCGTTTTTTGCCCAATGCGGCTCAAAAATGCTAGAAAAATGCAAAAAGAATTGACATGCTGCATCTTCAAAAATGCAGCCTACATATAGCCAACAAAAGATGCCCAGTGTGGAAAGCAAAATAGAAGTCTCATAGACTTTGCTGGGAGAAGGAAATGCATGCATTTAGGTAGATCTTTGTGACCTCAAAAACGCAGTAAAAGATGCACTGTGTGTGAACATAGCCTTAGTGTAAAAAAACGATTAATTTACATTACTTGCCCTGTGGACTATAGATGACCACCTATTGGCTACATGCTTGTCAGTTGTCCTTTGTTTAAGGCCTCCTTCACACGTCTGTGTCTCCGGCACGTGTTTGGTCCGTTTCCTCACGTGCCAGAGACACGTAGACCCATTAAAATCAATGGGTTTGCGCTCACGTACGTATTTTGCCATGGACATGTGTGTCCGTGTGCTCCACACGTAGACATGTCTGTTTTTCTCCGGCATCACGGGTGTCACACGGACCGCACGGATGTGATCCGTGTGACACGCATCGGAGAAAACACACATGTCTGTGAAATAAAATGAATTACTATACTCACCTTCTCTAGCGCTGCTGTCTCTGCCGCTGCTGTCACTTGCTTCCGACCCATGCTCATTATGCTCATTGCATATTCACTCCACTGGGGGCCGGAAGCTGCAGCAGTGGGGAGTTGGTAGGACCGGAAACCGTAGATCAGCACCACGTACAGCAACTCCAGGGACAGGTGAGCAGAAGGTTCCCGTTCTCCGTGTGTTATAGATCAGATACCCACACTTTGCACTGACGAGGGGCAATCACCCCGAAACACCGTGTCTGCAAATTGGGATTCTGATCTGGCATATATCCTAGGTCATATGAAAAGGCTTGTTAAAAGGCCAATTTTGACTTTTAGGATTGCTGCTTCCAATAGGTGGCGCTAGAGTTTGTCTCCTTTCCTGGAGAGACAATTTGAATTATCACGGATAACACACGGAGAACACGTGTGCCATGAATACGGCACACGGAGGGCCATGCGCACCTTTGACATGTCCGTGAAAAACATGTGTGATTTTCACAGACGTGTGAAGGAAGCCTAATCGTCTTCCATTGTGCACAGAACGATCATTAATAGATCACTCTTTGCCCATAGACCATCATTGATCTCGGCAGCACATGTTCTGTTTAGACAGGATGATGTGCTGGCGATAACAATCATTTGTAAGAAAGCTTAAAAATAATTTCACCCAACAGGTGATTGGCAGCCTATTTCTCGAGAACGATCAAAAATCGGCCAGTGTAATCACCTGGTGTATACAGTGTTTCCTCGAAAATAACACCTACCTCGAAAATACGTTGTAGCAGGTTATCTAAACATGTGCACCACTTCTGGATTTTTCACCCACTCCTGGTTGTAAGTTACAAATACTGATGTAAATACTGACCAAATAGTGAACGTGTGAATGTGTCCTTCAAGGGGTTGTCCACTACTAGGAAAACCCCTTCTGATTCCATCTGTTTTCCCATGATAAAATAAGAAAGCTGATACTTACTTCCCCTACCGGCGGCCTTCCAGCGGTTTCTAGGCTTACGGTGCCAGAGCTCATGTGGGGTTTGACATCATACCAGCCTATCCAGTCAGTGTTGGCTTTTGTCTCCCTGCCTTCAGATGAAAGGAGTTAATCAAAAGGAAGTGAGTGCTGTTTGTCCAACAAATGTTTAGCATAAAGACAGTAGGAGTCTATTGTTTTCCTGTGTCACAGAAACAATAGGCATTTTATGTAGGTACATGGACATCATATGCTGAAGTAGGCGGACATTTGTTGTGTCTAATACGATTTTTAACTGATGGCATTGTAAAAGGGTTTTCTGGTTGTGCTTAAATGAAGCTTGGACTAAAGATGTGGTTCACTACTATGCAATGGTGGCCACGTCTCTGTAAAACTGATATGGAAGGCTTTTTTTAAATACCTTATTCAGCCAATTCTGCCTATGAGCGGCGCTATTGCGGTCCACTCATTCCCATGAAGTGACCCGCCTGGGCTCCGTGACCTCCGGGATCCGGTGATGTCACGTCAACTTCCAGTTGACCTGACATCACTGAGGTAGACCCCAGTCTTCCTGAGTCACTGGGCTGTGGGCGGTGTTTCACCACTCATCATAGCCCAGCATCGCTCCTGGTTGCGGTGCTCTGCAATGAAGGAGAGCAGGGAGACGCTGGGCTGTGATGAGTGGCAAAACTCCGCCAACAGCCCAGTCACTCAGGAAGACTGTAAGTTGACGTGACATTACCAAATCCCAGAGGTCACAGAGTCCGGAGGTCGGGTCACTTTATGGGGATGAATAGACCGCAATAGCGCCTCTCACAGGTAGAATTGGCTGATCAAGGTTACAGGGATGTGGCCACTATTGCATAGTAGTGAACCACCTCTTTAATGAGAAGTGCAAAAAATACTTGATCTTTTCATTCTTTGATTTTCTAGATCTCTGCAGGCAGTGGATGGGAACATTTTTGTTTATATTCAGGAGCTGATAATTACAGATATTGTCTACTCTAAACTAAGAAGAACGTCCGATTTTACCCAATGTAGACAATCCTACGTGAGCTGAACACATCAGTTACTGTATAAAGTTCTTCTCAGTCATTGTGTTACAGAATATTTATTTATCAATGCTATAATCTATGAGGGTACAAAAAACTGAGCTGTAACAAAAAAAACAGTAAACATGCAAAGTTCCAAGCATGTAAATGGCAGCCTCTAGACAAGAAAAAAACAAAGAGAAAAATTGTATGAAAAAACCCCTGAATAATAATGACTAAAATGCAAGTGCCTAATAACAGGGTACTTAGTATATACATTTTTGCAAAAACGTAAGAAGTAATCCCACCTCGTCACGGTGTACCCATCTGGGATGGTCCCTAACCAACTAAAGTTAAAACCATTATCTATACCTGACTTGTGTCTATCAAAACTCCAATGTGAATGGTAACAAGTGGTCATCTGGGTCCCAGATTAAATACACAGCAAAGTGGGAAGTGTAATGTTGCATGTTTACTGTTTTTTTTGTTACAGCTCAGTTTTTTGTCAGCTCTCTTGCTTATGTGCAAGTTGGGGGCGCAGCCCTCCTTATACTGAGGCTGAACAACCAATTGCTTCCCACTTTGCTGTGTATTTAATCTGGGACCCAACTGACCACTTGTTACCATTCACATTGGAGTTTTGATAGACACAAGTCAGATATATAATGGTTTTAACTTTAGTTGGTTAGGGACCGTCATAGATGGGTACACCTTGACGAGGTGGGATGGCTTCTTACGTTTTTGCAAAAATGTATATACTAAGTACCCTGTTATTAAGCACTTGCATTTCATTCATTATTATTCAGGGTATTTTTCATACAATTTTTCTCTTTGTTTTTTTTCTAATCTATGAGGGTACGTCCACACAAGTCATATATGCTGTAAATTTTTTTGTTCATTTTGTTTCAAAACCTGAACCATGATGCTAATGTGAACAGAGCCTAAAAGATCTAAATTTATAGTAATAAAGGAAATGCAAAAGTAAGTGATATTAAGAAATGCAACCTAATTGTGTTCTTCCATTGTCCCAACAGCACAGAAATATGTGCCAAGAGCAGTACTAGTTGACCTGGAACCAGGTACCATGGATAGTGTCCGGTCTGGCCCATTTGGACAACTTTTTAGACCAGATAATTTTATTTTTGGTGAGTAATTGCTTTTTTTTAAAGGGTTGCTATACTTTTAAGTATCTTTTAAAAATAATCTGTCCTGTTTATATACAGTGTGTGAGGTAAATCCTGGGATATGAAGAGGAATTATGACTAGAAGTCATAATTGCTCTCATCACTCCCTGGCAGTGCCCCCCCTCCATTCTTGTTCTCAAATGTCCAGCATCTGTGAAGGTGTCACATCCCACTTACACCTCCAACAGCCATCTCCTCTGATATGGAGATGAGATGATGTGAGGACAATGGACCCAGGATGACTCCCTGCCGTCACCCTGTAACAAGAGTTGTATCTCATTAGCAAGGCTATGGAAGTAGCCAGACAGAACGACTCCAGTAAAAAATGGTTCATATCTCGCAAGCCATATCTCCGATAAATATGGCAACCATAAAAATGGTGTTTGCGCAGGCGGACGATGCTGGCACACCTTTTTTATGGAAGGGGGAGCTTGGGAAATACCCCAGGCATGATATCAGCCATATGGGAACTCGTAGACAGGTCATGAGTCCCCTCGTTCTGTGGCTAAATTCATAACTGTCACAATGAGAGCATTGGCGTCTGCCTACGACGCTCCCAGGCAAAGTTATGGCCAATATCCCCTTTGCTGGATAATTCTGATCCATGCAGGGGGAGTGGCAGTGCTTCCCTGTGAGGTCACTAAGGTAGGAGGGGACCTGGATCTGCCCAGGTTGATAACCCTACTTCGGCCATTTTCCAGTGTTCTTCTGCTCGGGGGCCTGGTTGGGACAGACCTGTGAGAGAGTTCCTGGAAACCTGGTCTACAGCGCCCCCCTGTGGCCAGACGCACAAGGTAACTGATTGAATTGCATACCTGTTGTAAACCATGCTTTATCTGTAACTGTACTCTGACATATGTATATTCTGTAGAGTCCCTATTGTATATATTGTAGTTTCTAGTGTGCTTTAGGCGATTAAATTATATAATTAATCTTGGGCTGTTCTGTTATCTCGATCTTGAATCCCACGTCTGTGTGTTCGGCTAATAGTTACCGTGAAGCGGTTGGTGGCAGCGAGTTGTGCCAAGGATTATTGTGGGGAGGCCAGTGAGATTCGGGAAGATATTATATATTCCGCCCGCGGAGGTCGGGGGAATATATACCTTACTCTCACCGGGGACCCTTCAATAATCGGCATAAGTAGTATAGCGGCCTCCTTGCTTATTGTCGGGCAATTCCATAATTGGCCTGACTATAAGAGGGGCGCTAGAGAGCGCGTCACGTGCTCTGTCTGTCGGTCGGGAGGTATAAAGTAGGGGTGACCCCCACTTGTTACCCCCCGATTGTGACGTACTGGTAGCCAGCGCGGGGGATTTCTGAGTGACCCCCCCCGGTGGTTTGTGACATATTGGTGGCAAGCGGTGGGATCGAGATAATAGTGTGTGTGAGTGTGAGACCCATACTCCCAGACACTAAAGACTGCCTGCAGCAGCTGTGGCTGCTGGGGTCTTCAGACTAGCTCAACACTAGAGTGTCAGAGTGCAGATACTGTAAGGTGTGTGGAGGCATCAGGTGTCAGTTCTGTGTCAGTGACCAAAAGTCTGCAAGAATGGCTGATGGCACCAGGAGCAGAGCTATGCAACTGGCCAATGCTAAAGCAGGAGCCGAAGAGAGGGAGGACGGTGCTGTGGACAGCAATGAGGAGGTTGCCCACGAGTCCTCCAGGAGCTCGACGCCAGAAAACAGCTCTGCAGAGGACATTGCACAACCGGGCACTGCTGGACAAGATGAGGAGCAGCTCGCCCAAGGGTCCTCAACGAGCCAGATGCCAGCCCTCCGCTCTGCAATGGACAGTGAATCACCAGGCTCCGCAGCGGGCCGCAGATCACCACGTGCCATTCCACCGAGCCTGGGAGGCTCGGATAGCCTTCTTCAAATGGCTATGGCCCTACGCCAGGCTGGAGACCGGGAGGGCTACAAGGAACTCATGGCCGAGCGTGAGCGGCAAGCAGCGCGTGAAGAGCGCCAGGCAGAGCGTAACTACCAGCTGCAGCTAGCTCAGCTCCGGCCCTCATCAGCCACCCGTGACCTTCCAGACACCAAACTTCCAAAGGTCCGTGTTGAGGACTTCCCAGTGCTGGAGAAGGATGGAGACTTGGACTCTTTCTTGACTGCTTTTGAACGGACTTGCTTGCAGCATCATCTGAACAAGGACCAGTGGGCCAAATACCTGACCCCCCGTTTAAGGGGTAAGGCCCTGGATATCCTTGGGGACTTGCCTGCTGAGGCGGATCAGGGCTACGACACCATCAAGCGGGCCCTGATCCAACAGTACAACCTCACCCCGGAGTCCTACCGCAAGAAGTTCCGGACGCTGCAGAAGGGACCAAAGGACTCCTGGGCTGACCACCGGCGGGCACTTGCCCGAGCTGCCGACCACTGGACCCAAGGCCTGCAGCTTTCCACCGGACCGGAGATCCTGGACTTGTTCATCACGGAGCAACTCTTGTGGAACTGCCCTGAGGATCTCCGCCAGTTCATCCGAGACCAGAAGCCAAAGGGATCCACGGCTACAGCTGCCCTGGCAGATGACTACACCAACAATCGGGCTCCTGAAGCCAGGAGAGCAGCCACCAGCAGCACCTGGAGAGGGGGTAAGATGAACTCTGCGACTGCCCCACCTGCCCCTAGACTGCAGGGGGTGTCCCCCTCAACTCCCCTCTCCAGGCCCGTGGCAGAACCAAGACGGTGCCACCAGTGCAACCTACCTGGACACTTCAAGGCCATGTGCCCTCAGCGTCCCAAGGCCCCGGCTCCGTCCCCGTCCCAAGGGCCGCCCAAAGTGTATTGTGTGGGTGGGGGTGGTGGTAGGTCCCTGGACAGCTTCCAACCTGTCACCGTCGGCCAGTCTGTGACCATAGGACTGCGAGACAGCGCCTCGGAGGTGACTCTGGTGCGGCCTGAGATGGTGTCCCCCCAAGACTTGATCCCTGGAAAAACCCTCGCTGTCTCCGGGATTGGAGGCATTGACCCGGCGCTGCCTGTTGCTGACATTTATGTGGACTGGGGCGCAGGGCGAGGGGTGAGGGAGGTGGGGGTAACTGATCGGATCCCTGCAAACGTGCTACTTGGGACAGATTTGGGGCAGATAACCTCCCAGTTTGGGCCCCAACCAAGGGCTGAACCTTCAGCCAGTATTGACATGACTCCTAACAATGTTAATGTGTTATCTATGAATGATGTAAGGGAGGAGGGAGTGAACTCTGATATTTCTGCTTGCATAGACACCATAGACACACACTCAGCTGCAGCTGTGACAGGGGAGGGGGTCAGAGAAAGGTGTGACAATGCCTCTACAAGTAACCAGCCTGTGAGCTGGGATCTGTTGCCCTCTGCCGGGATAAGCAGAGAGCAGGGTGCTGCAGGGGGAGGACCAGTGTGTGGGGTGGGGGCTACCACAGCAAATGTGGGGTCCCCAGAGATTTCACAGCGGGGTTCTGTTGCTGCAGGAGGGGAACAGGCAGGTGAGATTGGGGCCGGTCCAGGAGCGGAAGTGCTCCCAGGTAAGATCTCGGTGCATGGTTCCCCCACAACCGGGGTGTCAGGAAGCCAGGTAGGTCTGCCTGAACCGGCGACTTGGTCAGGAACGGAGGAGGAGCAGGCACGACCCACGGTCGCAGCGGCTGTGGCCGCTGTCACCCGCAGTGGGAGTGCTGGAAGCCAAGGGGCCTCCCGGAGGTCCGATAGCTCTTCCCCTTCTGACCAAGTGGCAGCCGAGTCAGGTGGAGGCCAGGACACAGGTCCCGGGGTACTGACTGAAGATGTGACAGTCTCGTCGATTCTGGCCACATCTAGTCAGGGGTTTCAGGCAGCGTTAGAAGCTGACGACAGCCTGAAAGCTCTTAAGGAGCAGGCGGCACAGCCTCCCTCGGACTCGGACCCGGAGCGAGTGGTCTGGGACCAAGGACGGCTGTACCGGGCCACGGTCCAGCAGGGTTCACCGGAGGCGTGGCCCAGGGACCGACAGTTGGTGGTACCCTATCCGTTCCGGACGGAGTTGTTGCGGATCGCACATGAGATTCCGATGGCCGGACACCTAGGGATCGCTAAGACCAAGGCCAGGTTAAACCAGCATTTCTACTGGCCAAAAATGGGGGCCGATGTGGCTGCCTACTGCCGTTCGTGTGAAACCTGTCAGAGAGTGGGGAAGGCGGGGCCACGCCCCAAAGCCCCACTGGTATCTCTGCCAATCATCGATGAGCCTTTCAGGAGGGTGGCTGTGGATCTGGTCGGCCCGCTGGCCATCCCCAGCAGCTCCGGGAAACGCTTCATACTGACGGTAGTGGACTATGCCACCCGGTACCCAGAAGCAGTGGCCTTGTCGTCCATTCGGGCTGACAAGGTGGCCACCGCATTGCTGGAGATTTTCTCCCGAGTGGGTTTTCCCCAGGAAATGCTCACTGACCGGGGGACCCAATTCATGTCCCAGCTGATGGAGGCCCTCTGTAAGCAAGTCCAGGTGCGACATCTGGTGGCCAGCCCGTACCATCCACAGACTAATGGCCTGTGCGAGCGGTTCAATGGCACCTTAAAGCAGATGCTTAAGATGTTGGTCGACTCCCATGGGCGTGACTGGGAGCGGTATCTCCCACACCTGTTATTTGCTTACCGGGAGGTTCCACAGGCCTCAACAGGATTCTCACCGTTTGAGCTCCTGTACGGGCGACGTGTGCGGGGCCCCCTGGCTCTGGTGAAAGAGGCTTGGGAAGGGGATTTGGCCACCCCTGGAGTGTCGGTTATCGAGTATGTCATGCGCTTCCGGGACAAAATGCAGGCCTTGACGCAACTGGTACACGACAATATGGCTCAAGCCCAGGCCGATCAGAAGCGTTGGTACGACCAGAACGCTTGTGAGAGGACCTACCAAGTGGGTCAAGAGGTGTGGGTACTGGTCCCCGTACCACAGGACAAGCTTCAGGCAGCCTGGGAAGGCCCATACCTCGTGTACCAGCAGCTCAACCCTGTGACGTACCTGGTCACCCTGGACCCTGCCCGTGGAAGGCGGAAGCCCTTCCATGTGAACATGATGAAGGCACATCATGAGCGGGAGGCATGTGCGCTCCCCGTGTGCAACCTGCCCGAGGAGGGAGAAGCGGAAACCCTCTTGGATATGCTAGCCCAGGTTAGGGCAGGCGGATCCAGTGAGGATGTGGAGGTTGGCCACCAGCTCTTGGAGGACCAACGGTCCCAGCTGTGGGCCACCCTACACCCCTTCCGGGGGTTGTTTACCAACCAGCCCGGAAGGACTGACTTGGCTGTCCATCACGTGGACACTGGGGATCATCCCCCGATCCGGCGTTCAGCATATCGGGTCTCCCTGGAGGTGCAGCAACACATGCGCCAGGAGATTGACGAGATGCTGAAGCTGGGGGTGATCCAGGCATCCAACAGCGCTTGGGCCTCGCCTGTAGTCCTCGTCCCTAAGAAGGACCGAACCACTCGGTTCTGCGTGGACTACAGGGGGCTCAATGCTGTCACGGTCGCCGATGCGTACCCAATGCCACGCATCGATGACCTGCTCGATCAGTTGGCCGGGGCTCAGTACCTGACCATCATGGACCTGAGCCGGGGATATTGGCAGATCCCCCTGACTCGCAAGGCCAGGGAACGCTCTGCCTTTATTACCCCATTTGGACTGTACGAGTCCACGGTGATGCCATTCGGGATGAGGAATGCCCCTGCCACTTTCCAGCGGATGGTCAACACCCTGCTCAAGGGACTTGAAGGGTACGCGGCCGCGTACCTGGATGACATTGCCGTCTTCAGTCCCACCTGGGAAGATCACCTAGAGCATCTAGCACAGGTGCTCAGGCGGGTCCACCGGGCAGGTTTGACCATCAAGCCGGGAAAGTGTCAGCTGGCCATGAGCGAGGTCCAGTACCTCGGTCACCGGGTAGGTGGGAGAACACTGAAGCCCGAGCCTGAGAAAGTGGAGGCCATCGCATCCTGGCCCACCCCCAGGACCAAGAAGCAGGTGATGTCCTTCTTGGGGACCGCTGGGTACTATAGGAGGTTTGTTCCATGCTATAGTAGCCTGGCAAAGCCCTTGACGGACCTCACCAAGAAGAAGCTGCCCTCTGCAGTCGATTGGACAGTGGACTGCGAGACAGCCTTCCGGGCCCTAAAGGACGCCCTGTCCAGCCCGCCCGTGCTACAGGCAGCCGACTTCACGCGGCCGTTTGTAGTACAGACCGACGCCAGTGACTTCGGCCTCGGTGCGGTGCTCAGCCAGGTGGACTCTGCGAGCCAAGAGCACCCAGCCTTGTACCTGAGCAGGAAGCTGTTACCAAGGGAAGTGGCCTATTCTACAATGGAGAAGGAGTGCCTGGCCATAGTGTGGGCCCTGCAGCGTCTGCAACCCTATCTATACGGGCGCCACTTCATCGTGGAGACGGACCACAATCCCCTCAGCTGGTTGCACACCGTCTCTGGGACGAATGGGCGATTGTTGCGATGGAGCCTTGCGCTCCAGCAATACGACTTCACCATTCGCCACAAAAAGGGGCCGTGACCACGGTAACGCAGACGGGCTGTCCCGACAAGGAGAGGTCGCGGACGGGCGCACGGGGGAACACCGGAGTGTGCTGCCCCCTAGCGCCCTCAAAAGGGGGGAGGTGTGAGGTAAATCCTGGGATATGAAGAGGAATTATGACTAGAAGTCATAATTGCTCTCATCACTCCCTGGCAGTGCCCCCCCTCCATTCTTGTTCTCAAATGTCCAGCATCTGTGAAGGTGTCACATCCCACTTACACCTCCAACAGCCATCTCCTCTGATATGGAGATGAGATGATGTGAGGACAATGGACCCAGGATGACTCCCTGCCGTCACCCTGTAACAAGAGTTGTATCTCATTAGCAAGGCTATGGAAGTAGCCAGACAGAACGACTCCAGTAAAAAATGGTTCATATCTCGCAAGCCATATCTCCGATAAATATGGCAACCATAAAAATGGTGTTTGCGCAGGCGGACGATGCTGGCACACCTTTTTTATGGAAGGGGGAGCTTGGGAAATACCCCAGGCGTGATATCAGCCATATGGGAACTCGTAGACAGGTCATGAGTCCCCTCGTTCTGTGGCTAAATTCATAACTGTCACAATGAGAGCATTGGCGTCTGCCTACGACGCTCCCAGGCAAAGTTATGGCCAATATCCCCTTTGCTGGATAATTCTGATCCATGCAGGGGGAGTGGCAGTGCTTCCCTGTGAGGTCACTAAGGTAGGAGGGGACCTGGATCTGCCCAGGTTGATAACCCTACTTCGGCCATTTTCCAGTGTTCTTCTGCTCGGGGGCCTGGTTGGGACAGACCTGTGAGAGAGTTCCTGGAAACCTGGTCTACAGCGCCCCCCTGTGGCCAGACGCACAAGGTAACTGATTGAATTGCATACCTGTTGTAAACCATGCTTTATCTGTAACTGTACTCTGACATATGTATATTCTGTAGAGTCCCTATTGTATATATTGTAGTTTCTAGTGTGCTTTAGGCGATTAAATTATATAATTAATCTTGGGCTGTTCTGTTATCTCGATCTTGAATCCCACGTCTGTGTGTTCGGCTAATAGTTACCGTGAAGCGGTTGGTGGCAGCGAGTTGTGCCAAGGATTATTGTGGGGAGGCCAGTGAGATTCGGGAAGATATTATATATTCCGCCCGCGGAGGTCGGGGGAATATATACCTTACTCTCACCGGGGACCCTTCAATAATCGGCATAAGTAGTATAGCGGCCTCCTTGCTTATTGTCGGGCAATTCCATAATTGGCCTGACTATAAGAGGGGCGCTAGAGAGCGCGTCACGTGCTCTGTCTGTCGGTCGGGAGGTATAAAGTAGGGGTGACCCCCACTTGTTACCCCCCGATTGTGACGTACTGGTAGCCAGCGCGGGGGATTTCTGAGTGACCCCCCCCCGGTGGTTTGTGACACAGTGCATGAGTAATAACATTAGAAATGGCCATTATAGGTCTTGTATCCTGCATTTTCAAGCAGTTATGATGCATCCTCCATTTCACTCTTTAGTTAAAGGGAATCTGTCACCAGATTTTTGCCACCTAATCTGAGAGCAGCATAATGTAGGGGCAGAGATCTTGATTCCCCCAATGTCACTTACTGGGCTGCTTAGTGTAGTTTTGATAAAATCACTGATTAATCAGTAGATTATCATTAGAGGACTACTTGACATGCTGCCAGGTAGTCCAGCATATTCTTGAGCTCTGTACAACTGCTAAATCTGCAGCAGAGAAAACATTGATTTTATAAAAATGACAGCAAACCGTTCAGTAAGTGACACATCGCTGGAATCAGGGTTTTTACATTATGCTGATCTAAAGGCTGCTTTACATGTGTAGATTTCTCGTGCAATCACATTTGCGATCGCACCCGTCCCCATCGTTTGTGCGGCATTGGCAATTTCTTGGCCGTGTCGCACAATGCTATAACCCCTCGTCACACGTACTTGCCTTCCAAACGACCTCGCTGTGGGCGGTGAACATCCACTTCCTGAAGTGGGAGGGACGTTCGGCGTCACAGCGACGTCACACAGTGGCCGCCCAATAGAAGCGGAGGGGCGGAGATGAGCGGGACGTAAACATCCCGCCCACCTCCTTCCTTCCGCATTGGTGGCGGCCGCAGGTAAGCTGCAGTTCATCGTTCCCGGGGTGTCACACGGAGCGATGTATGCTGCATCGGGAACAATGAACAACTGGACGTTCGATTTTTAGAAAATGAGCAACGTGTCAACGATGAACGAGAAGGTGAGTATTTCAGCTCGTTCACCGTTGCACGTAGCTGTCACACGCTACGATATCACTAACGATGCCAGATGTGCGTCACTTACAACGTGACCCCGCCGACATCTCGTTAGATATATCGTAGCGTGTAAAGCCCGCTTAAGATGGGGTAGCAAAAACCTGGTGACAGATTCCCTTAAAAACACAGACAGAAGCAGTGGCAGCATGGAGGAAATTATTCAGCAGTACTGAGCAGTATAGTTGTGAATCCAGATTTGGGGTGAGTTAAAATACTCATTAGAAAGCTCAACATAATCTCTCTGTGCCTCCTTCAGCTTGTTTCCTCCCTCTGCTTGTTTCCTCCCTCTGCTTGTTTCCTCCCTCTGCTTGTTTCCTCTCTCTGCTTGTTTCCTCCTTCTGCTTGTTTCCTCCCCCTGCCACCTTCCCCTCCTCGTAGAGTATAATAGGAGGTGTACTCAGATACCTCCCAGTACTAGCATCCCAATGCAGAGCTAAGCAGCTTTTTTTCAATGTGAAATGTGAGTTCAGGAAGGAAGGGGAAAGCAGTAGTTAATAGGTGGAGGGAGAAAGATGCGTAATTCTCTAATTTAATTTACGTTTCCTATATTTGCCATTAGTATTTATTTATGCAAAGTTTGTTGAACGTACCATTCCCATTTAATTTTAAAATGTACAACATTCAATTTCTCATCATTAATCCATTAACCGGAGTTTATACCAAATGAACAAAAATTCTGTAGAAAACCAGATTACTTGGTTGTTTATTGTGTAATTAGAATTGTGTTTTTTTTGCCACTTTTTAGGCTAGATAACGTTCATCAAAGTAAAACTGACCATGCTATACTTGATATCATGAATTATTTTCTGAAACACTATGCTTTGGTTACAGGACAAACTGGAGCAGGGAATAACTGGGCCAAGGGACATTATACAGAAGGTGCAGAGCTGGTGGATTCTGTCCTGGATATTGTCAGAAAGGAATGTGAACATTGTGACTGTCTGCAAGGATTTCAGCTTACGCATTCTCTTGGAGGAGGAACGGGCTCTGGCATGGGCACACTACTCATCAGCAAGATAAGGGAAGAATATCCTGACAGGATAATGAATACATTCAGTGTCATGCCCTCACCCAAAGTTTCAGACACAGTTGTGGAGCCATATAATGCCACGTTGTCCGTTCACCAACTGGTTGAGAACACCGATGAAACATACTGTATTGACAATGAAGCCTTGTATGACATTTGTTTCCGTACTCTGAAGCTAACGACACCCACTTATGGCGATCTGAATCATCTAGTGTCCGCTACGATGAGTGGCGTAACCACTTCCTTACGTTTCCCAGGTCAGCTCAATGCTGATCTTCGAAAACTAGCTGTAAACATGGTTCCATTCCCGCGTCTGCATTTCTTCATGCCTGGCTTTGCACCACTAACTGCTAGAGGAAGCCAACAATATCGAGCACTCACTGTACCAGAACTTACCCAGCAAATGTTTGATGCCAAGAACATGATGGCAGCTTGTGACCCGCGCCATGGTCGATATCTAACTGTGGCTACAGTCTTTAGAGGGCCAATGTCCATGAAGGAGGTGGATGAGCAAATGCTTGCAGTCCAAAACAAAAACAGCAGTTACTTTGTAGAATGGATTCCGAACAATGTCAAGGTGGCCGTGTGCGACATTCCACCTAGAGGCCTTAAAATGGCCTCCACCTTCATCGGGAACAGCACAGCAATTCAAGAATTATTTAAGAGAATCTCAGAGCAGTTTTCTGCCATGTTTAGAAGAAAGGCTTTCCTACATTGGTTCACTGGGGAAGGAATGGATGAGATGGAATTCACCGAGGCTGAGAGCAACATGAATGATCTAGTCTCAGAGTACCAACAGTATCAGGAAGCTACCGCCAATGATGGAGAGGAGGCATTTGAAGAAGATGAGGAAGAAATCCATGAATAAAATAATATTTTTTGCCAATTTTATTGAATGCCGCAATAAAAAAAAAAAAGGTCTGGTTCCATGTACTGTGAATGTGAAAGTGGAGAGCCACTCATTTGAATAGACAAGGTCTTAAACCCAGTATCAGGATAAGATTTGGCCATGCGCTAAAATTATCTCAAAATAGTCTGTATAGGTTTCCTCAGCTTCTGTATTTTAGTACAGTAAAGTCCATGTACTTTGCAAAATTGATCTGGTTTAATAAAAAAAATAATCCCAACAATTCAGGTGTGAATTCTGATTTAAATCCACCTTAACAAGCTCCTTTGTTTTCTTTTATTTAAATCCTCACAGTCCTTACCACAAACCTAGCATAAATCAATATTCCAAATAAAAATGGGAAACATTAAAAATATATTACAAAGAAATATGCTTACATCTTCACTTATAAACCACTATTTTCGCCTTCCCTGATCTCATCACTCACTCAATCCACTTTAAGATGTACCGAATAATCAGGTTATACAACCTACTGAAGTCTATCATGGCGATAGAACAGACACTGAAACAGATGGTACTGCAGCTTTTTAGAGGTTTTGCTTATCCCAGAGCTGTAGTAACAGCTACAGTTGAAACCAGAAGTTTACATACACAATGTGAAAGGACACGCATGTTTTCCTCACTATTTGATATGAAGACAGAATAAACCTCTTTTAGTTTAGTTCAGTTAGGAACCAAAATTATTTACATTTGCCAAATGCCAGAATAATGAGAGAGAGATAATGTTTTAAGGCATTTTTATTACTTTCTGCAAAGTCAAAAGTTTATATACATTTCATTAGTATTTAGTACATTACTCAAACTATATGACCTGGGTGAAACGTTTTGGATCTCCTTCCACAAGCTTCTCACAATAGTTAGTAGGAATGGGCCCAAATTCCTACCAACAGAACTGGTATAACTGAGCCATGTTTGTAGGTCCCCTTGCTCGCACCTGCCTTGTCAGCTTTGCCCATACATTTTCAATAGGATTGAGATCAGGGCATTCTGATGGCCACTCCAAAACTTTGACTTTGTTATTCTTAAGTCACTTTTGCTACCCTCCTGCAGCAAAAGAACCTCACAACATGATGCTGCCACCTCCATTTCACAGTTGGGATGATGTTCAAAGGCTCTGTGCACACTAGAAAATGGAATTTTCTGAAGAAAATCTGAAAACTTACCGCACCTGCGGCAAAATAACGCAGAAAACCGCATGCTGTTTTTCCACAGGTTGGTACATGTGTTTTTATGCATTCAATGCAATAAAGCACATTGAGAAAAAAAAATGTATTGTCATTTCCTTCTGATAGATAATAGAGGGATAGATAGGTAGATAGATAATAGAGGGATAGATATTACAGCTTTATTTCTGATGTTTGTGTTATCCCCCACCCACAGTATTTCTCATACAGCAGTGACCCTGCAGGACCTTGTATCTGAGTTCTCGCAGGGTCACTGTCGGTCGGTGACGTCACTCTATTACCGCTGGTGAGGTCCTGAAGTTCTCGCGAGCGATAATGTGTTGACATCACCGACCGTGAGAAATGACCTGGAGTTACCCCTGCAGCATCGCTCACTGAACGAGGCTGCATTGAGTACTATGTGTCAGATGCGGCTGGATCACTTTGCAAACATCGTGGGATCTCTGTGGATTACGCCGGAGCTGTGTGTTTTGGGGGGGGGGCTAATAAAGTGGTGAAATAGGGGGCTTTTTGGTGTTTTATTTCAAATAAAGGATTTTTCGGTGTGTGGGTTTATTTACTTTACTTACAGGTTAATCATGGGGGGTGTCTCATAGATGCCTCCCATGAGTAACCTAGGACTTAGTGGCAGCTATGGGCTGCCATTAACTACTTATTACCCCGATTTCCACCACATCACGGCAACGGGAAGAGCCGGTAACACGCCGGAACTGTCGCATAATGGATGCGATATTCTCGGGGCAGCTGCGGGCTGATATTCTTGGCTGCGGAAAGGGGGTGGGGCAATAACAATGGTCCTCGCCCTCCCCAGCCTGAGAATACCAGCCCGCCGCTGTGTGTTTAAATTGGCTGGACGGTAAAAATATGACGGAGCTCACATGCTTTTTTTTTTATTATTTTTAATATGTACATTTGTTTTCTAGGTGCATTATATATGTATGTGTCAGTGTGTGAGTGTGATCTGTGTGTTTACGCTCTGCTCAATTGCCTCTTCCAGTCCTATTGACATCACTTCCATGCAAAACGCAGGGTAGTGATGAACATTATGTCCCGAAATACCGGGGGAATAACACAGGAAAATGCAATGAAACGCACATAATTTACATAATTTACTACCTGTGTTATTCCGTGCGGTATTTCATGATTACATTACAGTCAATGGAGTTATATACCGAAGGTACCTGCAGAAAAGAAGCGACATGCACATTCTTTTTCTCAAGAAATTCTGCAGAAAGAATGTTCTTGAGAAAAAAATGCAGTGTACGCACAGCTATTTTTTTTTCCATAGGTTTTGCTGCGGAATGTCTGCAGAAGGGTTACAACCATTTTCTCAAGAAATTTCTGCAGCAAAACCGCAAAAAAAAAAAAAAGTGGGTAAAACTGAAGTGTGTGAACAAGGCCTTAGGCTTCAAAGCTTCTCCCTCCAAACGTAACAACGGTCATTATGGCCAAACAGTTCAATTTTAGTTTCCTCAGACCACAGGACAGGTCTTCAAAACTCAGGGTCTGTGTTCCTGTGTGCATTTGCAAACATTATTCTGTATTTTTTTGTTTCTTTTGGAGTAATGGCTTCTTCCTGGCAGAGTGGCCTTTCAGCCCATGTTGATACAGTACTCGTTTCACTGTGGGTAATGACACAATATTACCAGTTTCCACCAGCATCCTCACAAGGTCTTTTGCTTTTGTTCTTGGGTTGATATGCACAGGCTGACCAAGGCACGTTCATCTCGGTCACACAAAACCATTCTCCTTCCTGAGTGGTATGATGGCCGGACATCCCCATCTTGTTTGTACTTGTGTATAATTGTACAGATGAACGAGGCACCTTCAGGTATCTGGAAATAGCAGCCAAGGATGAACCAGACTTGTCAAAGTCCACAATTCTCTTCCTGAGATTTTGGCTGATTTCTTTTGACTTTCTAATGATGCTACACAAAGAAGCAGTGTATTTCAAGTGTGCATTAAAATACATCCACAGATATGTCTCTAATTAACTCAGATGTTGGCAATATAACTATCAGAAGCTTCCAAAGACATGACTTAAACAATATGGGACAGCCCATATGATGATAAGGTATAGTACTCTTAGTGTATGTAAGCGTTTGACTTTGGAGAAGGTAATAAAAATGCCTTAAAACATTCTCGCTCTCTCATTATTCTGACATTTGGCAAATATAATTTTGGGAATCCTAATTGACCTCAAATGTGAAAGGATTACTATAATTTCATGTCAGATAGTGAGAAAAACATGCATATGCGTCTTTACCTACATCTGCCCATGTGCGCATCACTATACACAACACATACAAACAGGTAGTATCCATCACTTATTTACAGCCCCCATATTTCTCAGCACCGAACACAGATTGGGGATGACTGTTGCAGGGCTCTTTGGGACTCACAATTTTGGACACACACACACACTTTAGATGTGTGCACCTGACCTCTTTATGTTAAAATGCTTTTCTAATGCAAAGAAAATTAATGCAACATAAAGACGGGAAACAGTACATGAGAATACCAAGACATTTTTTCTTTTACCTCAAGTGGGCAACCCAGGAAAAAAGAGAATTGTTACTTACCGTAAATTCTTTTTCTTATAGTTCCGTATTGGGAGACGCAGACATTGGGTGTATAGCTTCTGCCTCCGGAGGACACACAAAGTACTACACTAAAAAGTGTAGCTCCTCCCTCTGAGCCTATACACCCCCTGGAAAACCAGATCTAGCCAGTTTAGTGCAAAAGCTGAAGGAGAATAGCCACCCACAAGTAAAAACAGAGCAAGAACCGGAACAACCGGAGACTCTGTCCATGACAACAGCCGGTGAAAACACGCGGAACAAGAAACTGCCAACAGGCAACAGGGAGGGTGCTGGGTCTCCCAATACGGAACTATAAGAAAAAGAATTTACGGTAAGTAACAAAATGCTCTTTTTCTTTATCGTTCCTATGGGAGACCCAGACATTGGGACGTCTCAAAGCAGTCCATGGGTGGGAATAAACAGAAAAACTGAGAAGTAGGCAGAGCCTAACTTCACAAATGGGCGACAGCCGCCTGAAGGATGCGTCTGCCCAAGCTCGCATCTGCCGAAGCATGAGCATGCACTTGGTAGTGCTTTGAAAAGGTATGCAGGCTAGTCCAAGTGGCAGCCTGGACAGACTTGCTGAGCCGTAGCCTGGTGCCTGAAAGCCCAAGAGGCACCGCCAGCTCTGGTCGAGTGTGCCTTGATCCCCGGCGGGGGAGGCACCTGAGAACACTGGTAGGCATCCGAAATGGTCGACCTAATCCGACGGGCTAGGGTCGGCTTAGAAGCAGAGAAGCCATTACGCTGACCTGTGGTTAGCACAAAAATAGAGGTGCACCGCCTAAGAGACACATAGATCCGGAGCGCCCGCACCAGATCCAGAGTATGCAACGCTTTTTCAAAGCGATGAACAGGAGCTGGACAAAAGGAAGGCAGGGTAATGTCCTGGTTAAGGTGGAAAGGAGAAACCACCTTAGGGAGAAAGTCCGGAGTCGGACGGAGAACCACCTTGTCTTGATGAAAAACCAAAAAAGGTGACTCCGAAGAGAGCGCAGCCAAATCAGAGACTCTCCTGAGGGAAGTTATGGCCACTAGAAAGACCACTTTCTGTGAAAGACGAAACAAAGAAACCTCCCTAAGAGGCTCAAAGGGGGGTTTCTGCAAGGCCGTGAGGACCAAATTGAGGTCCCAGGGATCCAAGGGGCGCCGGTAAGTCGGAATGATGTGAGACGCGCCCTGCATGAAGGTGTGGACCTGAGCCAGCCGGGCGATACGCTGCTGGAACAGCACTGACAGAGCCGAGACTTGTCCCTTGAGAGAATTGAGGGACAGTCCAAGCTGCAGACCGGACTGTAAAAAGGACAGAAGGGTCGGCAAGGAAAAAGGCCGGAAGAGCGACACCAGGACAGCAAAATTTTCCAAGTCCTGTGATAGATTTTGGCCGAGGAAGACTTCCGGGCCCGAGTCATAGTGGAAATGACTTCAGGAGGAATAACAGAAGCCGTCAAGATCCAGGACTCAAGAGCCACGCCGTCAATCTGAGAGCCGCAGAATTCTGGCGGAAAAACGGACCTTGTGAGAAAAGGTCTGGACGGTCCGGAAGATGCCACGGCACCTCTATGGACAGATGGAGCAGGTCTGGGTACCAAGCTCGCCTGGGCCAGTCTGGAGCAATGAGGATGACCAGACGGCCCTCCATTCTGATCTTGGGCAGGACTCTGGGCAACAGAGCTAGAGGGGGAAACACGTAGGACAGACGAAACTGGGACCAGTCTTGAACCAGAGCGTCCGCTGCGAAGGCCTGAGGATCGTGGGAGCGAGCCACGTAAATCGGAACCTTGTTGTTGTGACGGGATGCCATTAGGTCCACGTCCGGAGTGCCCCACTTGCGGCAGATTGACTGAAACACTGCCGGATGCAGGGACCACTCGCCACTGTCCACGGTTTGACGGCTGAGATAATCTGCCTCCCAGTTTTCCACGCCTGGGATGTGGACTGCGGATATGGTGGACTTTGAGTCCTCCGTCCATTGAAGGATACGTTGTACCTCCAACATTGTCAGGCGGCTGCGTGTCCCGCCTTGGTGATTGATGTAGGCAACCGCTGTCGCGTTGTCTGACTGGACTCTGATGTGCTTGCCCGCCAATAGGTGGTGAAAAGCTAGGAGAGCCAGGAGCACGGCTCTGGTTTCCAGCACATTGATCGAGAGGGCTGACTCGGACGGAGTCCAAGTGCCCTGTGCTCGGTGGTGGAGACATACCGCTCCCCAGCCGAATAGACTGGTATCCGTGGTGAGGACCACCCAGGACGGAGCCAGGAAGGAGCGTCCCTGAGACAGAGAGAGCGGCCGAAGCCACCACTGAAGAGAGCTCCTGGTCTGTGGCGACAGAGCCACTAACCTGTGCAAGGAGGAAGGCCGCTTGTTCCAACAGCGGAGAATGTCCAGCTGCAGAGGACGCAGATGGAACTGGGCAAAGGGAACAGCCTCCATTGACGCCACCATCTGACCCAGCACCTGCATCAGGTGCCTGATGGAATAACGGCGGGGCCTCAGCAGAGAGCGCACCGCCAGTTGGAGGGACTGCTGTTTGATCAAGGGCAACTTCACAAGTGCCGTCAAGGTCTCGAACTGCATCCCTAGGTACGTGAGACTCTGGGTCAGAGTCAGAGTGGATTTGGGCAGATTGACCAGCCACCCGAATTGGGCTAGAGTGGCGAGAGTGAGCGAGACACTCCGCTGACAGTCTGCGCTGGATGAAGCCTTGACTAGAAGGTCGTCCAGGTAAGGAATCACTGCCAACCCCTGGAGGTGCATAACCGCAATCACTGCTGCCATGACCTTGGTGAATACCCGAGGGGCCGTGGCTAACCCGAAGGGGAGAGCCACGAATTGGAAATGTTCCTCTCCGATTGCAAAACGTAGCCAACGCTGGTGAGAAACTGCAATTGGCACATGCAGATAGGCATCTCTGATGTCGATGGATGCCAGGAAATCCCCTTGGGTCATTGAGGCAATGACTGACCGCAGAGATTCCATGCGAAAATGCCGCACCTGAACATGCTTGTTGAGAAGCTTGAGATCCAGGATGGGCCGGAAGGAACCGTCCTTTTTGGGGACTAGGAAGAGATTTGAGTAGAAACCTCTGAACCGTTCCCGGGTGGGAACCGGTACAATTACTCCGTTGGCCTGCAAGGATGCCACGGGTTGAGAGAAGGCGGCGGCCTTGGAACAGGGGGGAGTTGACAGAAAAAATCTGTTTGGCGGGCTGGAAGAGAATTCTATCCTGTAGCCGTGGGAGATGACATCCCGCACCCACTGATCGGAGACGTGTTGAAACCACGCGTCGCCAAAGTGGGAGAGCCTGCCACCGACTAAGGACGTTGCTGGCGCGGACAGATAGTCAAGAGGAGGCTGCCTTAGTGGCAGCAGCTCCTGCGGTCTTCTGTGGACGCGCCTTTGTGCGCCAGTTGGATTTTTGGTCCTTGGCTGAGTTAGTGGAAGAGGCCGAGGGCTTAGAGGACGACCAGTTGGAGAAGGAACGAAACCTCGACTGTTTCCTACCCTGGACAGGTTTCCTGGTTTTGGTTTGTGGCATGGAAGTACTCTTCCCGCCAGTAGCTTCCTTAATAATTTCATCCAGTTGTTCACCGAATAGCCTGGACCCAGCAAAAGGGAGCCCAGCAAGGTACTTCTTTGAAGAAGCATCTGCCTTCCACTCTCGAAGCCACAAGATCCTGCGGATAGCGAGGGAATTAGCCGAAGCCACCGCAGTGCGGTGAGAAGCCTCCAGCATGGCAGACATGGCATAGGATGAAAAAGCGGAAGCTTGGGAAGTTAAGGCAACCATTTCGGGCATAGATTCCCTGGCGAGGGAATGCATCTCCTCTAGAGAAGCAGAGATGGCTTTGAGAGCCCACACTGCTGCAAAAGATGGGGAGAACAAGGCCCCTGCCGCCTCATATACAGATTTGGCCAGAAGGTCAACCTGGCGGTCAGTGGAATCCTTAAGAGAGGTGCCATCAGCCACTGATACCACGGTCCGGGCTGAGAGTCTAGACACCGGGGGGGTCTACCTTTGGTGAATGAGCCCACTCCTTGACCACCTCAGGTGGAAAGGGAAAACGGTCATCAGAACCACGCTTTGGGAAGCGTTTGTCAGGACAGGCCCTAGGCTTGGTCACAGCAGCCTGAAAACTGGAGTGGTTAAAGAACACACTCTTTGTCCTCTTAGGCGAGGTAAACTGGTGCTTTTCTGCCAGAGAGGGTTGCTCCTCTGATACTGGCGGATTGAGGTCCAGAACAGAATTAATGGACGCAATCAAATCACTAACATCTGAGTCACTTTCGGACAGATCAATGGGGCACATGGAGGTAGCCTCCGAGCCCCCTGTAAAGGCATCCTCCTCGTCCCGCGAGTCAGCCTCTGAAACAGAGCCGCGGGACAAGGAAGGGGAGAGAGCCCTACGTCTCCTCTTAGGAGGACGGGGCCTGGGACCAGATGAAGAATCCTCTGTGAGCTCCGCTGAGAGAGCCCTAGCAGCAGAGGGACCCTGTGAAGGGGGCTGATGCATGTTCAGCAAAGTCCGGGACAGCTGTCCCATGGAGTCGGCAAAAGACTGGGAGATAGACCTAGATAAGGATTCTACCCAAGCCGGGGGTTCAGCCACAGGAGCCGGAGCAGCCGGAGGGACCACGTGGATGCGATTCCAGGCTGAGGCATTGTCAGGTTAGAGCAGGCATCACAATGTGGATATGTGCTCGGATCAGGCAGCACGAGCTTACATGCAGTGCATACTGAATATAGCTTTGGAGCCTTGCTCCTCGTGTGAGACATGCTGCTGAAGTGGGGGCTCTGCCAGAGTGACCCCCAGAGAGTATATACAGAGGCCCACAACCAGAGGTTGTAGCTTACCAGACCGTTGGGGCGGTGTTGTGTGCCCTCCAGATCCCGAAGCCCGAACACCCAAGCACCTCAGCAGGGATGCTGCAGCCAGTGCTGATCGCAGAGAAAACGCTGATAAAATGACGCCGGAGCGAGGAGAGGGGGCGGGACCAACTCTGAGAGCGGGATCTGGAGGGCCAAAGAGACTTACAGGGGAGGAGACATGTACCCAGTGAGGAGTGTCCCTCCCCTGTGCAGAACGGCCGCTGGGCGGAGCCGCACTGTCCCTCTGCATGAATGACATGTGAGGGCAGTGAAACCAAAAGTAGGCCTCCGGCGAAGCCGGGGCCTAAATTTGAGCGGTGCAGCCGGCGCGCAGGCACCATCGGCGCGGTTCTCAGGTGACAGCCAGAGAACCGGCCGGAAATGTCAGAAAACTCACTCAGCACACTCTCCCACCATAATAAAGTACAGGGACCCCCAGAATATAAACGTCTCAGGTACTTAGCTTGCTGAGACGCAGGGTTCCAAGTCCCTGGGGATGAGTGCTCCGTCCAGCAGGATCCTGAAGGGCTGCGGATGGAGACCGGTCTCCTGCAAAGCATGGAGAACCGTGCTGGCTCCCACTTCAAGCCAGAGCCCGAGGGATGGTGACGGAATGCGGCATGTAAGGCTCCAGCCTTGGAATCAACCTTAACAGCACCGCCGACACAGTGGGGTGAGAAGGGACATGCCGGGGGTCCAGACTTGGACCCGCTTTTCTTCAAACTCTTTCCAAAAATGAAAAATCAGATGAGAATGCATGTGTGGATGTATGCCTCCTGAACACAAAGCAATGAACTGGCTAGATCTGGTCCTCCAGGGGGTGTATAGGCTCAGAGGGAGGAGCTACACTTTTTAGTGTAGTACTTTGTGTGTCCTCCGGAGGCAGAAGCTATACACCCAATGTCTGGGTCTCCCATAGGAACGATAAAGAAAAGCAGGTAAAACAGCATAGATTGTTTGTCTTCATTGGAGGATATGAGGTCATTCTGCTCAGTGACCAGCTGCATATTATTGATTTCTGTGGCTCAAATTAGATGCAAGCCACGTTCGTCAAGTTGCAGTGGTATACAAAGAAATTATGTCCGCACCCACCCCCTCTTGCCCATTGGTAGAGTCACAGAAGACTTGGCGGGCCAATAGGCTTCTTTTAGTTTACTGACTAGCTGAATGTGCGGAACTTACTGCTGGAACAAGGCTTACATAACTGGGCAGACTGGAGTGAGGCCGTCCAGCATGAGTTCCTCCACGCACGGGATCTATAGGAGCGGTGTGGTCTGCCGCCAATGGTAATACGTCAAGTGTCATATTTAGGATCTTAAAAGGGGGCAGTTTACTTCCCTAGACCCCTGCAAAGAGCCAAGTAATCCCCAAACATGATATTTCATAGAAGCTCAGAGTGGCTTTTGTGAATCTACTCCAGTTAAAACATTGAGCATAAATGGATTTTTCTCTTTCGTTTCATTGGGGGACACAGCACCCACAGTCCTGTGTCCCCCAATGAAGACTCAGAGAAAGATTTTTACAGTGAGTACACAAAAATCCTTCTATCACATGAGCAGATTCAAAAAATCAGATCAATGCATGCCGCGGTTTTATTTTATAGCCTGTGGCACATCTGCTTTTTTGTTACATTACAGGGATTCTGCTTTGAATGGGCAGAGAAGAAAGTAAGACTAGTTGCATATTCACTGTATATTTATTTCCCAGATAAAAAAAAATGGCATCAAGACATCCGCCATACTGTAATATGTCTAGTTTATCTGAATACATGGAACATTTATACAGCAGAAAATACATTCACATCTATGTACAAGCAAACCCACTCTTATTTTTGGTATCCAATCAAGTACTTTCTTCCTGTTGTGGAAATGTGGATGGTCTACGGCTTGGCACCGTCTGCAGAGAGTGTTTTGTGCATTAAGTGCAATAAAATCACCATTATACAATAAATGATTATCATTTGATGAGGGTTGTTTTCCCAGACTGATCTAAAGCTTAAAGCATAACCTTAATTTTATTGTTTATTTCATAAGTCAACACTACTATTGAAATAAGCAATTTTGTAATATATCTTGGCAGACAAATTAGCTTTTTTTTCTGCCAGAACTGACCAGTCATTATCAAAATCTATATTCAGTGAAGACAGTCTCATCAATCTGCCATCTCCTATCTCAGTAATGGGGAAGTCTTCACTGAATACAGATTTTACCTCAGAATTGAGAATTCTGGCAGAGAAAAAAGCAAATTTATCTGATTAAGATATATCACAAAGTTGCTTATTTTCATGTGGACTATTGATTTATTAAATAAAAATTAAAACACCGGTTACACTTAGTTTTGTGTGTCCACATAAACAATGCAGACCTTAGAAATACATGACTTATGGAAATTAATCTCTATAAACCCTCACTTCGTATAATCTCGTATTAGTTTTCGTTTTTATATAAGAACGTAGTCCAAAAATCAGATAATTCAATCAGATATTCTTATCCGCATTTAGATGTGCATCCCTCACCATGTCTTCCTAACCAATAAATAAATGTAGGATTTCAGCAATATGTCTTCCACTGTCCATAATTTAGGACAATGCATACTCATAGTATGCCAAAGGTGTAGTCTTCACATTAAGATTTTTTCCTTTAATTTCTTTAGAAGGGAATTCGATAGTACGATCAACCCCCAAACCGCATATATGGGCACTGCGTTCCCGAGAAATCAGTTTTAATTCACATGCACATTAGGCATTAAGTGCTATGAATGGGACAGAGCACTTGAGGAACCACTGCTTTCCCAAGTTGTTTCACCGCTCAGCACCAGCCTCAGTAGCCCGATTTATAGCTCATTTTACAACTACCATTCCTGCTGCCTGACATCATACTGACAGTGTAATTATTCAAGCTGAAGAGGCTGGTACTGAGTGATCCATCAACCTGAGCAGGCAGAGACTCTTTAAAATTGACTTTGTCCATGGGAAAACCCTTTTAATCAACAGATCTTGGAATAATAATAATTTCCACGATGTTTAAAACAATGTTCCTGTGCTGAGATAATCTTATATGTGTCCCTGCTATGTACTGTGTAATGGCTGTGTCTGACCGTACAGGGACATGGTCTGATCATACCACAGTTCCTGGGCAGAGGATAAAGGATAAAAAGTATACAGACATGACAGCACAGGATTGCAAATAAATCTTAGAGGTAAAATATTTTTTTTTCAAAAACAGGCAGAGAAATGTTTTACCTCACAAAAAGAATAATCTATGATCTCCTGAGGTAGTGTCTGTATACTCTTTTGGTTCCTCCCCAGCCAAGGAGCTGTGGTATAATCAGAACATGTCCCTGTATGGTCAGACACGGCCATTACACAGTACAGAGCAGGAGCACATATATAAGATTATCGCAAGACAGCAACATTTTATTTCTATTTCTTTCTTTTTTTTAAACACATCCAATTGTGGAAATTATTCTAAGATCTATTGATTAAATTCAACATTGTTCGTGGGAAAACCTCTAAGTGCTGTCACACATAGAGCATGTAATGCCTAATTTGAATATGGACGTAAACTGTGATTTCTAGAGAATACAGAAACACAGATATGAAGGTGCTGATAGATTTAGCCTTCAATGGCCTGTGTGCAAATATGTAGTTTGGTGGGGGAGTGGGGTGTTAATCTTAAGGACAGATTCCCTTTAGAGGAGTTGTCTAGTCACTAGAAAAAAACGTACAAGTGCCAAGAATGGCTTAAAAATAATAAAATCAGTCACCAGCTGTCACCCCCATGGGTTCAGCAGCTGTGGTCTATTCTGAGACCGCAGCAGTTAAGGGACTCTAACATTTGGACATTAGAGGGACATTATGACTGGATCCACTGGGTGACAGTAGGGTAGGCAAGTGTGAATGATGATGATGATTATGTTGTTGTTAAGCCATCGAGGACTAAAACTTTTTCTAGAGGTCTGACAACTACTTTAAATTCTGTTTACAAGAGGGAAAAGAAAAAACCCCCCAAAAACTTTGTCCATCTTAAAATGCAGATATCGAACAGTACGTCAAAATGGCATTTCTGTACGGATATGGCGGGCTATCTGCTCATCATTTGATTCCTCTTTTTCCTTTTCGCGCTCCTTGTTCCAGTCCTTCAGACCCTCAGGAAGTGTTGTATCCTCTTCAATGCTTCCCGTACCTTCTACAAATTCCTCATATGTAGATTTTTCAGCAAATGGTCTTGGCCCCAAAAGTTCAACCATATCACTCTTATCTAGCACCTCCTTTTCTAGAAGGCGAAGAGCAACCTAGAAAAAAAATAAAATAAAATGGGAAATCAAACTATGGTTTCACCTGGAACACAAGATGAGAAGGAATAAAAAAAAAGCTGCCTTGCGAAATGACCTACCTTCTCTATATCAGATTTCTTCTCCTTAAGTAGTGTCACAGTCCTTTCATACGCAGAGTTAATCAGTATTCGAACTTCATCATCAATGAGTCTCGCCGTGGCCTCGCTGTAAGGCTTTTCTAACACCATTTCTCCTTGACGAGGAAGGTCAAATGAAACCTGGCCAACTTTATCACTCATGCCAAACTGGACTATCTACAAAAAACAAAGATGGACTTTTGTGTAGAAAGTGCATTAAACAGGATTTCTACTACTATTTTGACCCCCTTTCATATGTTTTAACTTAAATCCGTTTTTAATATACTTTATTACCTGCGCTGCTTCTATGATCGCATCTCTGTGTGGGTTATATATTCTTCTATGGTCATTCAGGATCTGCTACTTTTGATCGGAACTGGACGAAATTAAGAGAACATCTATGGTAGGGAAAGGGGGCTACATGTCAATGAGTGTCAGCAGTCTGCTCATGCGTACTCAGATCACAGACTGCACGCTCCTCCTTTGCTTGGATCCTGCCAAAGCTTTGGAACGCGGTCCCTTTATCTGACAAGCGTTGTGATATGCTTTCTAATGATGAGCAGCACATCACAGCTCTTTTCAGCTTGAAGACCAACATGCCAAAGCATCAACACAGTAAGATCAGGCTTCCCTCTTCTCCTCTGCTTGAATCCTTTTGAGGCGCTAGCCCTTTAAGCTGAAAAAGTTCTGCAATATACTTTCTAATAACAAGCAGCACTTGTCAGCTGAAGGGGTCCACTCCAAAGCATCGGAAGGATCAGAGGAGGGGAGGAGAGTGAAGTCTATGATCTGAGCATGCATGCTCAGAATGATGTCACTCATTGAAAAGTAGCCCTGGACCCCCCAATGACCAGTTCCTCTCATTTTGTCCGATTCTAGTTCCCAGATCAGAAGTGGCAGAGCCTGAATGACAACAGAGGACTATATGACCCACACATTGCTGCACTCCCAGAAGTGCAAGTAATAAAAATATTAGAAAACTATTTGCTAGGAAGAGTTAGAACATATGAAAGGGGGTCAAATATTGGAAAACCTCTTCAATAGATAAAATAGTTACACCAGGTATTAAAATGTTCTCCCCAACCACTAGGATTGGCGCATGTGCCTTTGAATGCTGCATGCAGGACAATGGAGACCTGTAGTCTTTTGTGTCAGTATCTACAGGGTGTTCTCCAGTATAATTTTTTTTAATTTACCAGAAAGACAGCATGGAGAATAAAAACAATGCCCTTTAGTGATGAGTGAATAGTAACTATTCACGTTCGGATTATTCAGTACTATTCCAGTATTCGTCATGAATAACGAACCTAATTCAAGTCAATTTGCAACCGGAGCATTTTTCTTGTCGTGACGAATACTAGATTAAAATCGGAAATCGGTAAGAATTATCTGAACACGAAAAGTTTCTATTCGCCCTTCTCTAGTGGCCTGTTAAATCTGTTCTAATATTCGCCACTGAACTGAAAATGACAACATCACAATGACCAGTGACCTGACTGTGGAGGCCACAGATTGGCTGCTAGGTTAGGCAACTTCTGCTCTGAAATCTTCGTTACTGGTGTTGGAGGCTGTCAGTGTGGCAGCTCTTTTTTCTTCAGGCTGTCCTTCCCTTGTAGAGTTTAAATGCCAGAGAACGCCTTTAACCTGATCTATATCCTAGAATGGGTTCTCTTTACTTCACGACTGTGGTAAGTAGTATGACTGGAGCAAAGTCCCTCCTATGCAACGACCCACCTGTGCATAGGCACTTTGTGTCACTTTCTTCAGATCATCCTGAGCTCCAGTTGTAATTCTCCCAAAGAATATTTCCTCAGAGACACGGCCGCCCAGAGTCATGCACATCCTATCCAGCAGCTGCTCCTTTGTATATAGATACTGTTCTTTAGGTAAATACTGTGCATATCCTAACCCCTTTCCTCGTGGTATGATAGAAACCTGGAAGACAATTCAGAATTCTTAGGCAAAAGTCCAAAATGCGAAATAATAAAAAATGTGAAAATTCTGGCAAAAAAAAAAAAAACAACAGCTTTCTGCAATCAGGTACACCAGCAGACGTGTGACCCTGCATGTTTAGATTAGATAATAGGTTGTCATGTAATCTGTAAACTGCTAAGGATTTACAAGGATGTAGACGACATAAAATAATTGACAGTTCATATATATTCATTATAAGAGGGAAGAAAAAAGAAAAAAAAAAAAAAGTATTTGTTCAAAACTTTAACTTTTTGTTCTCTGCCCTCCCTTCTAACAGTCTCGCACCCCTACAATGTACTCTACACTATGCTGCCTGACTAATCCATCTGTCTCCCCGCTACTCCCCGACCTCTCCTCTCTGCCAATCCCTTCACTGGCTTCCCATTGCCTAACGACTCCAGTTCAAAACCCTAACCATGACATACAAAGCCATCCACCATCTGTCTCCTCCATACATCTGTGACCAAGTCTCCTGGTACTTACCTGCAAGTAACCTTTGATCCTTACAAGATCTCCTTCTCTGCTCCCCTCTCATCTCCTCTTCCCACCACCGCATCCAAGACTTCTCTCGTTCCTCCACCTTACTCTGGAATGCTCTGCCACAACATATCAGACTCTCGCCCACCCTGACAAGCTTCAAAAGGAACCTGAAGACCCACCTCTTCCGACAAGCCTACAACCTGCCGTAACCGTCAGTCTGATATAACGCCGCACGACCATCTCAATCCTCACCTATTGTATCCTCACTCAACCCTTGTAGACTGTGAGCCCTTGCAGGCAGGGTCCTCAGGGTCCAGTCTGTGACTTGTTTTGTTTATTGTACTTGTCCATACTATGTGTACCCCTTTTCTCATGTAAAGTGCCATGGAATAAATGGCGCTATAATAATACGTTACCCTCATCTACAGGTCTACTGTCTGTCAAAAATCCAGGTGATCATACACTGCTAACTAATTATTATACCCTCAGCTATTGTTTCATACCACTATCTACTAACCAGCAACAAAATCATTTCTGCAAAAATTATGTCATTGTCATAATATATGTTATATATAATTGCACCAAAATATTATTAAGAACATTATCCAAAATACCAAATTAAGGATGTTGTTTGGTTTCAGATATAAGGTTGCGATCGAATTGAAGGTGGGGTGCTGCTGTTCCTAGGCAAAAGTAGGTCTATGGGACCCCGGGACGAAGGGAATTTTGTTTACTTACCGTAAATTCCTTTTCTTCTAGCTCCTATTGGGAGACCCAGACAATTGGGTGTATAGCTTCTGCCTCCGGAGGCCACACAAAGTATTACACTTAAAAGTGTAAACCCCTCCCCTCTGACTATACACCCCCCCGTGCATCACGGGCTCCTCAGTTTTGGTGCAAAAGCAGGAAGGAGGAAACTTATAAATTGGTCTAAGGTAAATTCAATCCGAAGGATGTTCGGAGAACTGAAACCATGAACCCAGAACAATTCAACATGAACAACATGTGTACACAAAAGAACAACAGCCCGAAGGGAACAGGGGCGGGTGCTGGGTCTCCCAATAGGAGCTAGAAGAAAAGGAATTTACGGTAAGTAAACAAAATTCCCTTCTTCTTTGTCGCTCCATTGGGAGACCCAGACAATTGGGACGTCCAAAAGCAGTCCCTGGGTGGGTAAAAGAATACCTCGGTAATAGAGCCGTAAAACGGCCCCTTCCTACAGGTGGGCAACCGCCGCCTGAAGGACTCGCCTACCTAGGCTGGCATCTGCCGAAGCATAGGTATGCACCTGATAGTGTTTTGTGAAAGTGTGCAGACTCGACCAGGTAGCCGCCTGACACACCTGCTGAGCCGTAGCCTGGTGCCGCAATGCCCATGACGCACCCACGGCTCTGGTAGAATGGGCTTTCAGCCCTGAAGGAACCTGAAGCCCAGAAGAACGGTAGGCTTCAAGAATTGGTTCCTTGATCCACCGAGCCAAGGTTGACTTGGAAGCCTGCGACCCTTTACGCTGGCCAGCGACAAGGACAAAGAGCGCATCCGAGCGGCGCAGGGGCGCCGTACGAGAAATGTAGAGTCTAAGTGCTCTCACAAGATCTAACAAGTGCAAATCCTTTTCACATTGGTGAACTGGATGAGGGCAAAAAGAAGGTAAGGAGATATCCTGATTGAGATGAAAAGGGGATACCACCTTAGGGAGAAATTCCGGAACCGGACGCAGAACCACCTTGTCCTGGTGGAACACCAGGAAGGGGGCTTTGCATGACAATGCAGCTAGCTCAGACACTCTCCGAAGTGATGTGACTGCCACTAGGAAGACCACCTTCTGCGAAAGGCGTGAAAGAGAAATATCTCTCATTGGCTCGAAAGGTGGTTTCTGAAGAGCCGTTAGCACCCTGTTCAGATCCCAGGGTTCTAGCGGACGCTTGTAAGGAGGGACTATGTGGGAAACTCCCTGCAGGAACGTGCGGACCTGCGGAAGCCTGGCTAGACGCTTTTGAAAAAACACAGAGAGCGCCGAGACTTGTCCCTTAATAGAGCCGAGAGACAAACCCTTTTCCATTCCGGATTGAAGGAAGGATAGAAAAGTGGGCAAGGCAAATGGCCAGGGAGTAAAACCCTGATCAGAGCACCAGGATAAGAAGATCCTCCACGTCCTGTGGTAGATCTTGGCGGACGTTGGTTTCCTGGCCTGTCTCATAGTGGCAATGACCTCTTGAGATAACCCTGAAGACGCTAGGATCCAGGACTCAATGGCCACACAGTCAGGTTGAGGGCCGCAGAATTCAGATGGAAAAATGGCCCTTGAGATAATAAGTCTGGACGGTCTGGTAGTGCCCACGGTTGACCCACCGTGAGATGCCACAGATCCGGGTACCACGACCTCCTTGGCCAGTCTGGGGCGATGAGGATGGCGCGGCGGCAGTCGGACCTGATCTTGCGTAATACTCTGGGCAGTAGTGCCAGAGGAGGGAATACATACAGCAGCCGAAACTGCGACCAATCCTGAACTAATGTGTCTGCCGCCAGCGCTCTGTGATCTTGAGACCGTGCCATGAATGTCGGGACCTTGTTGTTGTGCCGGGACGCCATTAGGTCGACGTCCGGCTTCCCCCAGCGGCGACAGATCTCTTGAAACACGTCCGGGTGAAGAGACCATTCCCCTGCGTCCATGCCCTGGCGACTGAGAAAGTCTGCTTCCCAGTTTTCTACGCCCGGGATGTGAACTGCGGAGATGGTGGAGGCTGTGGCTTCCACCCACAGCAGAATCCGCCGAACTTCCTGGAAGGCTTGACGACTGCGTGTGCCGCCTTGGTGGTTGATGTATGCCACCGCCGTGGCGTTGTCCGACTGAATTCGGATCTGCCTGCCTTCCAGCCACGGCTGGAACGCCTTTAGGGCTAGATACACTGCCCTTATCTCCAGAACATTGATCTGAAGGGAGGACTCTGGCTGAGTCCAGGTACCCTGAGCCCTGTGGTGGAGGAAGACCGCTCCCCACCCTGACAGACTCGCGTCCGTCGTGACCACAGCCCAGGATGGGGGTAGGAATGATTTCCCCTTCGACAAAGAAGTGGGAAGAAGCCACCACTGAAGGGAGGCCTTGGCTGCCCGAGAAAGGGAGACGTTCCTGTCGAGGGACGTCGACTTCCTGTCCCATTTGCGGAGAATGTCCCATTGAAGTGGACGCAGATGAAACTGCGCAAATGGAACTGCCTCCATTGCTGCCACCATCTTCCCTAGGAAGTGCATGAGGCGCCTCAAGGGGTGCGACTGGGCTCGAAGGAGAGATTGCACCCCTGTCCGTAGTGAACGCTGTTTGTCCAGCGGAAGTTTCACCATCGCTGAGAGAGTATGAAACTCCATCCTCCTTCAACACAAAGCATAAAAACTGAGGAGCCCGTGATGCACGGGGGGGTGTATAGGCAGAGGGGAGGGGTTTACACTTTTAAGTGTAATACTTTGTGTGGCCTCCGGAGGCAGAAGCTATACACCCAATTGTCTGGGTCTCCCAATGGAGCGACAAAGAAATATGAGTATTAGACAGACTGGTCATTTTAATAAATTAAATTTGTCAGACTTCCTCAGACCCGGCACCAGGACCCCAGTGATCAGCAAGTTCTTGCCGGACCTTTTTCAAAAGGTCATCTGATTTTCTAAGTTGGACAACAGTGGGAGCTCTCTCTTTTCCTTCTTTAAATACATGTAACTGGGGTTTAAAAAAAAAAAATTGTACATTTTGCCTTCAGTGGCTCCTGTGTTGCTCAGTGTACTGCTGGCTGCAAAATGGGTTATTCGAGAACCCGTCAGCCAATCCGCTATGATGATCTGATGGGGAAATGTAACTCTTACTTTTCCATATTTCTCACCTCTCCTCAGTTGATTTCTGCTCACATCACAATAGAATGTGCAGGGACAGGAAAAGCATGGAAAATGCAACATTTGTAATAAAATCCAAATTGCAAAAAAATATTTTTAGCCTCAAATACATGCATGAAAAGCTAAATAATAAATAGTCCCCAAAGGTGGGGACATACCAACTTATTTACTGAATTTATGGCCTAAAGTGGCCATACACATTAAATTAATGCCAGGAAAACATTAATTGTGCCAGGTAGGGATTCTGTATACACAACATATACTATAGGTTATTTAACCTTTAAAAGAGGATCAGCATGTTCCAAAAACCACCCTGCCACAGCATGCCCAGCCTCATGGTAGGCCACCGTCTTTTTTTCCTCTGGATGGAGAACCTGAGTTTTCTTTTCTAAGCCTGTAAAATGAAGAGGATACAAGAACACTAATATTGTACTGAACGCGCTTATGAACATGTATACAGCAAGAAAGGGGAATAGTATTTTTCTTTACACAAATGTAGAATGCTTGGTACATTTTGTGATGGCAGCAGAAGATCACTCCGCATTCATTGTACGCTCCCGCTAGACAAAAAATAGGACCATCAACAAAATTACGTATTGTTAAGCTGCAAAGGATGTATTCCTTCATTGGCAGCCTATTTTGTTTGCATTTTATTTTCTCCCCCGCTTCCAAGCGCCATGATGTTTCTATTATTCGGTCGACAGTCATATTGGGACTTCTCTGTGGGACGAGTTGTATACATTTTTATATTATATTGTATTTATTAAGTGTGTGTGTTTAAGGCTGAAGGTCAACTTAAGTCTATCAAGAAAAGCCCACAGATCCAGAGGAAAGCAAAAACCCAGCAAACCATAAGCTCCATATTAGGGGAAAAATTCCTTCCCAACTCCACATATGGCAATCGGACTAGCTCCCTGACTAATTACATTATTAATTATATTATTATTAAGCAATTCCACAATTATTTGTTTTTTGGGGGGTTTTTTTAGGACTACAACAACAATTTTATATATCTTAGTTGCAAGAATAAAAATTCGGAATGTTTAAAAAAAAAAAAAAAAAATGATATATATTTTTTTTGTGTGTGTCACTATTTTCCAATACCTAGAACATTTTCATTTTTAGATCTATAGAGGGCATATTTTTTGTGTGGTGAGCTTTTTTTTTTGTATATTTATACCATTTTGAAGCAGATTTTTGGATAGCAAATTAATGCATGATGAGATATTACTTTCTTTCTCTACTGTCTTCCAAAATATGTGTATTTTATAATTCCTTTATATTCAATGAGGGACAAGAGACATGATTTGAACAAAAAAAAAAAAATATATATAATAAGAACAATAATAAATAAAAAATATAACATACATATATTTGCTTTTTGACCTAATTGTTTTGGTTTCCTTAAGGGACTTGAACCTGCGATCTGATCACTTGTATGATGAATTGCAAACAACAGTATTGCACTGTACAGTAAAATTCACTGTCCCACATAAAGGCCAGACACAAGCAATAGCCTGTTCTTCACAGGAGCACAGTCTTCAGGGGTGGAACCATTGGCACATGGAACAGCTTGCCACTTAGACAATGAAAATTATAAATGCCGCTGTCAGAAATTGACAGCGCCTTTTGTGGGATTAAAAGGACTGTCACCACAGAATGACTGTTTAAATCAAGTACAGGCACTCAGTGCATCATGGTGGGGCCAAGTATTTAAATACACATTCCCACCTGTTTGTTTACCCCTCTCTCATTCCTAATGTGGCAAGCTAGAAAAACAAGCAGTTGGGAATGTGTATTTTTACGATTAGCACCAGCGTGAAGATCCGAGCGTCTGTACTTAGTTTATGATAAATAAGGTACCAAGGTGCTAACTTGAGAACATCACATTCCCCACATCTTACCTCCTATTACTCTCTCAATTGCTTGTTCAAAATGCTTCTGGTTTATGGCATCAGAAAGATGTCTAGCAGCGATGAGAGCAGCTTCATTACACACATTTGCAATATCTGCCCCTGTGACAAAAAAAAAAAAAAGAAGTAAAACCAGAAAAGACAATCTAATAGCATCATAAGTGATATACAGTGCTGTGCAAGAGTCTGTGCAAAAATGTTAGAAAAAATGCTGCAAAGTCAGAATGATTTCAGAAATAGAAGTCTTCATAGATTATTTTCATCAACAAAATGCAAAAAGTGAATAAACAAAATAGAAGATCTAAATCTAAATCAATATTTGCTGTGATCTACTTTTGTTTTCAAAGAAGGGAATTTTGTTTACTTACCGTAAATTCCTTTTCTTCTAGCTCCAATTGGGAGACCCAGACAATTGGGTGTATAGCTATTGCCTCCGGAGGCCACACAAAGTATTACACTCAAAAGTGTAAGGCCCCTCCCCTTCTGGCTATACACCCCCAGTGGGATCACTGGCTCATCAGTTTTAGTGCCAAAGCAAGAAGGAGGAAAGCCAATAACAGGTTTAAGGACCAATTCAATCCGAGGAACATCGGAGAACTGAAACCATTCCACATGAACAACATGTGTACCCGAAAAACCGAAAAACCCCCCGAGAAAACAGGGCGGGTGCTGGGTCTCCCAATTGGAGCTAGAAGAAAAGGAATTTACGGTAAGTAAACAAAATTCCCTTCTTCTTTGTCGCTCCATTGGGAGACCCAGACAATTGGGATGTCCAAAAGCAATCCCTGGGTGGGTAAAAGAATACCTCATGATAGGGCCGTCAAACGGCCTTCTCCTACAGGTGGCCAACCGCCGCCTGAATGACTTATCTACCTAGGCTGGCGTCTGCCGAAGCGTAGGTATGCATCTGATAATGCCTGGTAAAAGTAAGTAGACTCGACCAGGTGGGTGCCTGACACACCTGCTGAGCCGTAGCCTGGTGCCGTAATGCCCAGGACGCACCCACGGCTCTGGTAGAATGGGCCTTCAGCCCTGAAGGAACCGGAAGCCCAGTAGAACTGTAGGTTTCAAGAATTGGTTCCTCGATCCTCCGAGCCAGGGTGGATCTGGAAGCTTGCGACTCTTTACGCCGACCAGCGACAAGGACAAAGAGTGCATCCGTGTAGAACCTGAGTGCTCTCACCAGATCCAACAGCTGCAAATCTTTCTGAAGTTGGTGGACTGGATGAGGACACAAAGAAGGTGAGGCGATATCTTGATTGAGATGAGAGTGGGATACCACCTTAGGGAGAAATCCCGGAATCGGGCGCAGAACTACCTTGTCCTGGTAAAGGACCAGGAAGTAAGATTTGTATGAGAGCGTTACTAGCTCGAAAACTTCTCCTAAGAGCCGTGACCGTACTAGAGAGGCCACTTCCCGTGAAAGGTGGGAAAGGGAAACATCTTTCCTAGGCTCGAAAGGCGGCTTCTGAAGAGCAATTAGAACCTTGTTCAGATCCCAGGGCTCTAACGGCCGCTTGTACGGAGTGCTGAGAAGACAAACTCCCTGCAGGAACGTGCGTACCTGCGGAAGTCGTGCTAGGCGTTTCTGAAAAAATACAGATAGCGCTGAGACTTGTCCCGAGAGGGAGCTGAGCGACAACCCATTTTCCAACCTAGATTGCAGGAAGGAAGGAAACATAGACGATGGAACCGGCTAGGGAGAAACCCCTTGAGCCGAGTACCCAGATAAGAATATCTTCCACATCCTGTGGTCAATCTTGGCGGACGTTGGTATCCTAGTCTGTCCCATGGTGGCAACCACGTCCTGAGATAATCCTGAAGACGCAAGGCTCCAGGACTCAATGCCACACCGTCAGGTTGAGGGTCGCAGAATTCAAATGGAAAAATGGCCCTTGAGACAGCAAGTCTGATCGGTCTGGTAGTGCCTCCGGTTGGCCCACCGTGAGGTACCACCGATTCGAGTACCACGTCATCCTCGGCCAATGGAGCGACGAGGATGGCGCGGCGGCAGTCGGCCCTGAACTTGCGCAGCACTCTGGGCAACAATGCCAGCGGCGTGACCCATAAGGTAGCTAGAACTGCGACCAATGCTGAACTAAGGCGTTCGCCGCCAGAGATCGAAGATTATGAGACCGTGCCATGAAGCCGGGACGATGTTGTTGTGCCGTGACGCCATTAGGTCGACGTTCGGCATCTGTCAGCGGCGACAGATCTTGAGGAGACCATACCCCTGCGTCCATACCCTGGCGACTGAGGAAGTCTGCTTCCCAGTCTTCCCCTGGGATGTGAACTGAGGATATGGTGAATGCCGTGCCTTCCACCCACGTCAGAATCTGCCGGATTTCCTGGAAGGCTTGCCGGCTGCGTGTTCTTCCTTGGTGGTAAATGTATGCCACTGCTGTGGAGTTGTCCGACTGAATTCGGATTTGCTTGCTTTCCAGCCACTGCTGGAAGGCTAGTAGAGCAAGATACACTGCTCTGTTTTCCAGAACATTGATCTGAAGGTTGGATTATTTCTGAGTCCAAGTACCTTGAGCCCTGTGGTGGAGAAAAACTGCTCCCCACCCTGATAGACTCACGTCTGTCGTAACTACCACCCAGGATGGGAGTAGGAAGGACCTTCCTTTTGATCATGAGGTGGGAAGAAGTCACCACCGGAGAGATTCTTTGGCCGCCTGAGAAAGGGAGACGTCTCTGTCGAGGGACGTCGACTCCCCCTCCCATTGGCGGAGAATGTCCCATTGTAGTGGACGCAGAGGAAACTGCGCGAAAGGGACTGCCTCCATTGCTATCATCTTACATGGGAAGTGCATGAGGCGTCTCAATGTGTGCGACTGGTCCTTAAAGGAGAGATTGCGGCCTTGTCTGTAGTGAACGCTGTTGATTTAGCGTAAGCTTCACTATCGCTTAGAGAGTATGAAACTCCATGCCTAGATATGGTAGCGATTGGGTCAGGGTCGGATCTGACATTGAAAAGTTGATGATCCACCCAAAACTCTGGAGAGTCTCCAGCGCAACATACGGGCAGTGTTCCCTAAGAGGGTGCCTTGACCAGGAAATCGTCCAAATACGGGATCACAGAGTGACCTTGAGAGTGCAGAACTGTCACTACTGCTGCCATGAACTTGGCGAAGACCCGTGGGGCTGTCGCCAGCAGGAAGGAAGAGTTACGAACAGAAGGTGTTCGTCTCCTATAACGAAGCGCAGAAACGCTGGTGCTCTGGATCAATCGGCACGTGGAGATAAGCATCCTGTCTATTGATGCTAGGAAACCTCCTTGGGACATTGAGGCGATGACGAAGCGGAGTATTCCATCCAGAACCGCCTGGTGCTCACGAGCTTGTTGAGCAGTTTTAGATCCAGAACGGGACGGAACGACCCGTCCTTTTTTGGCACCCGAAATAATTTGGGGCAAAAACCGTGACCTTGGTCCTGAAGAGAAACGGAGTCACCACTCCTTCTGCCTATAAAGTGCACATCGTTTGCAGAAGCGCAACGGCTCGGCCGGGAGGTGGAGAAGTTCTGAAGAATCGAGTTGGAGGACGAACTAAACTCTATCCTGCACCCGTGAGACAGAATGTCTCTCCCCCAACGGCCATTGACCTATGGCAGTTAAATATCGCCAAGGCGGGAGAGCCTGCTACCGAGCGCGGATGCGAAGAGAGGAGGCTGCAAGTCCTGAGGAAGCCGCCTTGGAAGCGGGTTTTCAGACTGTCTGTTTTGGACGTGACTGAGCCCGCCACGAATCTGAGCTCCTCTGATCTTTTTGAGTCCTTTTTGGACGAGGAGACCCCTGCTCTGTTGGGGTTTGTTTGTCTGGGCTGAGGTAAGGATGAATCTTTACCCTTGGAGTGTTCAATGATTTCATCCAAACGCCCACCAAACAGTCGGTCCGCAGAAAAAAACAAACTGGTTAAGCACTTTTTTGGAAGCAGAATCTGCCTTCCATTCACTTAACGACCAGGGTCTGCGTAAAAACACGGAGTGAGCGGACGCCACTGTCGTACGGCTCGTAGAGTGTAGGACAGCCGTAATCGCGTAAGACGCAAATGCAAACATTTGAGAGGTTAAGGATGCCACCTGCAGTACAGATGTACGTGTGACCGTGTCCATCTGTGTAAGACAAGCTGAAATAGCTTGGAGTGCCTCTATGGCTGCGAATGCTGGAGCCAACGGCGCGCCTACAGCCTCATAGGTGGATTTCGACCAGAGATCCATCTGTCTGTCAGCGGCATCTGTAAGTGGAGCCCCATCTTCCACTGCAACTATGGATCTAGCCACAAGCCTGGAGATTGGAGGATGTCCCTTGGGACACTGGGTCCAGCCCTTGACCACGTCAGGGGCAGGGATAACGTGTATCTTAAGCCGCTTGGAGAAGCGCTTATCTGGATAAGCGTGGTGTTTTTGGACTCTCTCTCTGAAGGCAGTGGTCCAGAAAAATACCTAATTTACGCTTGGGATACCTGAAATAGAATTTCTCCTGCCGTACAGCTGGCTCCTTCACAGGAGGAGCTGAGGGAGAAATGACCAACATTCTATTGATGGACGCTATAAGATAATACACTATGGCGTCACCATCAGGTGTACCGAGATTGAGAGCGGTCTCAGGATAAGACTCCTGAGCAGCTATCTCCGCCTCAGCACCCAGAGAGTCCACCTGCGGGACCCTGACCAGTGCGATGAAACTGAGGGCCGCTCAGCGAGCCCGCTTAGGCTGTCTGGGACTGTCGTCCGTGTCAGAGCCGTGACTCTGGGATGCACGTGACACCCTCGGAGCTGTAATTGTTCACACTGAGGGGGACCATGGATCAATGATTCAACAGTGCTCATGGTGTGAGAGACTTGTCTGGACTGCAAGGCTTCCAGTATCACAGCCATAGTCTCAGAAAATCTGTCAGTAAACACTGCAGACTTCATCCCCATCCTCTGGATCATTAGCAGAGACTCCGGCTGAGTTGCATACAATGGGGGTGTATGTAACCTGCCGGCCATATAGCCGTACCTGCTGTACCGGCTGCATGGAAAACATGTGCTTCTGCACCTCTGTTTTCCACAGACAGTATGCTGTAATCTCCTCCGCACAATAAGGAGGATATATACAAAAGTACGACCAAAACAGTGCAATGCATAGCGTAGAAGCATATATCTCAATGCACTTCGGCACTAGTGGGGTTAGCACCACAAGTGCCGTTTAAACGCCTGCTCACAGCGATTGTGTGAACCTCAGAATCCCTGTCAGGGTCTTCCCACACTTGTCTGTTTTATCGCTATAGAAAGAACTGACAATAATGGCTGCCGGCGTCCTGTGTTAGAGAAGGAAGCCGTGGGCGTGCTTGAGAAAGTGCGGGAATCCGGTTTCACAGTGCACACAGTGAGAGGGGTGGAGTATGCAAAACATACTCCAGCTCTCAGGGCTGCCGTGATGTGCAGCGTCACGCCCCTACCCTGACTGGCAGGCCTGTGGGCGTTAACGAACGAACTAGGCCGCAAAAGCCGGGGACTCGATTTATAAGCGCGGCCGCCGTAAAAGCGCGGCCAGCGCGGAAGTCCCCGGCGCACCACAAGTCCCAGCCGCGTCGCAGTCCCAGCGGCCGGCGCGACCGTTCTACATAAGTCTGCCCACTCAGCTAAGCTGAAGTGAGACAATGGCACAAGCGCAGCAGCGCTGATGTCCCCGGCGCACTAACACACCCAGCAATGCTGCGGTGTGCGTGCGAAATGCACGGGGACACAGAGTACCTTGAGGAAGCAGGGCCTGTCCCTGATGATACTCCGCTCCATATCCAGCGTCTTCTCCAGGGGCTGCAGATGGAGCACGGTCTCAGTGCCTGGAGACCGTTAAAATCCCACTTCGCCCAGAGCCCTGTAACAGGGATGGGGAAGGAATCAGCATGTGGGCTCCAGCCTCTGTACCCGCAATGGGTACCTCAACCTTAACAAACACCTCCGACATAAAGTGGGGTGAGAAGGGAGCATGCTGGGGGCCCTGTATGGGCTCTCTTGTCTTCCATCCGAAATAGTCAGCAGCTACTGCTGACTAAATAGTGGAGCTATGCGTGCATGTCTGACCTCCTTGCACAAAGCATGAAAACTGATGAGCCAGTGATCCCACTGGGGGTGTATAGCCAGAAGGGGAGGGGCCTTACACTTTTGAGTGTAATACTTTGTGTGGCCTCCGGAGGCAATAGCTATACACCCAATTGTCTGGGTCTCCCAATGGAGCGACAAAGAAAAGCATCACAGCATCAATTCTTCTAGATACACTTGCACACATATAGCGGTAGATACTGATCCATCATGCACCAACATCAAGGTGGTGTCTGATTATCTCCAAATGTATTCTGCAGCAGCACACCGACCCCAAACATACAGCCAATGTAATAAAGAACGATCTTCAGTGTAAAGAACAAGGAGTCCTGGAAATGATGATCCGACCCCATAGAGTCCTGATCTTAACATCACATCTGTCTGGGATTAATTACATGAAGAGGCCTACAATCACAGATCTGTGGTTCCTCAAGATGTTTGGAGCAACCTCCCTGCAGAGTTTCGTAAAAAAAAAACTGTGTACAAGTGTCTCTAGAAGAACTGACGCTTTGATGCAGTTTTGAAGGCAAAGGGCGGACACAAAAACTATTCATTATATGTAGATTTCTCTTTTGTTCATTCACTTTGCATTTGGTAAGTTACAAATAAACTGTAAACTCTTCTTTTTGAAAGAATTCTCAGTTTGCTGCATTTTTAATCACAGCTACCTAAAACTTTTGCACAGTACTGTACACAACTACAAAGTGATAAAGAATATAAACAAAAAAAAAAAAACAAAAACCACTATTGCACATGCACAGGCTGTTATACCTTTAGTAAATAATTATATGTCGGGTGTATAACATCTGTCGAATATACGTCAATATTTGAGTACGTTTCTCCATTTATCCATTTTGCATTCCTAATGTGAATATCTTTATTTTTCTGGCAACTATGACCTTGCCTAGGAAAATTGCTGTGCACGGTCATATGTTGGTTTTGACAGTCTAGAAGAGTTTTTTTAGTTTTATAAAAATAAAGCCTAATTTTTTCATCAGCATAATATTCATTGTGTTTTTATGTCTACCCCCATTGCATAATCTTTATCTGCCATAAGTGATTAAACTTTTTTTCCTTTAACCAATGCATCCAAATCAGTTCACATGTCAAATGTTGTCTAACATGGCCAGATAAGTGTATAAGTACTATCTGACAAGCTTCCAGCACTGAATGTAAACAGGAATGTTGGCTTAAGTGTATATAGGCATGGAAAGCTGGTAACAGGTGTGTAAGCGACACCTGCGGGAGATACAATTATAGCCATTGTTGGGTTTCTGTTTAATGTATATGTTATTTTCATTGAGTATACGTTAAAACAGCTGCCATTTACGAGTGGGGGGTTGATGAGTATTAGGTATCCATCTCATACATTTGTCAACCATTGGCTATAATGAAAAGCTAATAAAAGGCTCAGGATGTATATATTTAACTGAGGCCTCACAGCAGCATTCATCAGATAAAGACAAGCTTGTCCAGGCTTGGGATGAAAGTGAGTGTAGACTTCACCGGTATTGCCGGTGAGAGTGGGCGGTCCTGTGATCACAATAGAAGTGCACCAAGAGGCTGAGCACGTCTAGTTGTAATGTGAGCTGAAGTGTGCAAATTCTAATACACGTGGTCACATGACTGATTTGCACTTCTTACCGGTGCACGCAACCAAACAAAAACATGATGTGATTAGGACCTTTACCAATTTATGACCCGGTCAGTTTCCCTCAATCCTCACCAGGCATATTTTCTGGTTTTATCATACATGCACTTTTAAATGGCTCTAAAAATGTTTCTTGTTTGGATATTCAAATAATTTTTCGTTCTTTTTTTGGGCGATACACAGGCGTGATTTTTCTATAATTTCTATGGCTTTCTCTGCCTATTTCAGGGAAAAATGTAAAGGAAAATAGGATGGGTCTATTTTTCACAATCACAAATAACTGCTAAAAACATTTTAAATGGTGTTCCCCTTTCCATCAAAATTATTTTTTATATATTGGACATATTTTTTTTCAATAGGTGCGGGGCTAGAAACCGCAATTCAGACTGGTAGTCTTTTTTTTCAGTTTTGATTTAATTTATTTTACACACTGTCTCCCCCATAAGGTCATAAATGGGAGGCATTCTAATATATTCTTTTAGTTGCTAATTTCCCCTGTAACTGAGGCTGGTATATTTGCCCTAGTTACAGGGGATTGTGAACCTCTTATCTGCATAGCAGAGCTGACTAGGACTTCTAGAATCCAGTAGCTCCAGTTACCTCCCTACAGCCAGTGACCACATGATCATTTTGTCTGGGGGAGGATGCAGCAGTCATTGTTTCCTTAATCTCAGCCAGCTTCCCACCCCCACAGCTTCACAATTATGTGCAAATGGTTACCCTGTATTGACGTTTTAACACATGTGGACTGCCCAGACACTTATCTATGGGAAGTCCAGAAGTAGCCAATAATGAGAGCCTGGAGTATGTTATTGAAAGTCTAATGTAGTTGTCTAATATCTATTTATTAGAAAAGTTTGATGAAGTAATGCAAAAAATACATTTTTAACGCCACAAGTTTATTCCTGAAATACACAGATTTTGAGGTCAAAGTTTATTACACGTTACATATCTCTTCTCACCTGAAAATCCAGGTGTTAAAGCAGCCAGTTTCCTAGACAGGACGTCTTTATCTAATGTACTATCTAATTTCAAGGGTCTAAGGTGAACTTTAAATATAGACGCTCTGCCTTTTATGTCTGGAGGGCCTGTGTGTGGAAGAAAAATGGACAAAGCCGTTAAGAATTACACATACATGAAGTCTCTATCATGAGATTAGTAATACGTTACCTATATAAATCTGCCTATCGAACCGGCCAGGTCTCATGAGAGCTGGGTCCAAGATATCAGGTCTATTAGTCCCAGCCAATACAACTACATTTGTTGTGGTGTTAAAACCTGTAAGGGCGTAAACCAAATGGAGACATTATCACCTGCCAGCGAGTGGAAAGTAGCTGCTATACATTGATGCAGACTATCATCAGGGCACACACCACGTAAAGTGCTCTGTCCTAGCACTGCCATTTACCATAACATCACCTTCTACTACTGTGTACTAGAAGGTGATCCCCAAATGTTCCCTAATTTACAAAACCCTCCACCAGGCTTCAATCTACCAAGGAAAACATGGGTTACTCTAAATCGTATCAGAACAAACTTTGGCGTCTGTGCAGATTTTATGTATAAGTGGGGAAAATCTGACTCTCCGACCTGTGACTGTGGAGCAGATCGTCAAACTATCCAGCACATTGTTGAGGAGTGCCCCCTGAGATCCTACCATGGTGACAAGAAGGATTTCTATATTGTAAATGATAACGCTATTGCATATATAGAAAATCTTGATATTCAAATTTGATTTTTATCCTTTTGATATTTTTCAATCACTGTCTATTGTCTGGTGTTTATTTTTATATGATGGTAAGATATACGTTCATACGATTAAATAAATACCATAGCATGTAGAGCTCTTCATGTATCAGTCACATTAAACCACTGTAAAATTACACCGACCACAAATGGAGAGGCACAGATATAATTACGTAGGAGAATACATTACCATCCATTTCTACTAACAGCTGATTCAGTGTGTTTTCTTGCTCATTTTGACCACCAAAGTTGCCCCGGCCCCTCTTCCGCCCAACGGCATCAATCTCATCAATGAAGAGGATGCAGGGAGCGTGCTTTCTGGCCATGCTAAACAGATCTCGTACCTACAATAGATGGGTAGAGAGGATCTAAGGTCAACGCAATGAGCCATCTGGATATTTCACATATTAGAGGCAGACTCTACATGTATACAAGAAAAATTATACACTAGTAGAGTACCAGCTCTGACACTAATGGTCTAGAGGTCATCAGGGAGTCATCAGCACTTCATAAGTTGACCACACATACTCGAACAATTAAAAGAATTTGGCAGGAACAGCTAACTATCCAATGCGTGTTCTAACTTTCAACAATTGGTTTGCTGGATTCCATCATGCTCATTCATTTAGTTCTGAGCAAAGATAAGCCTCTGCCAAAGGTGGCCATAAGTGGCTTGCTACCCATTCCCACTCAGAACACAGCCATGCATGGCTGGACTTAGACGTGTATAGGGCAGAGGGGAGGGAGGTTGGGAGACATATTTCTACTCAGAAAAGAGCCATGCAAGGCTGTTGGGAGACATGGCCTTTGACATTGGGCTGTTTTTTAATGTTAGATTTACATATGACCTATTACACATAAAAGATCTGCATGTGCAACAATACGTTTTTCAATGCAATTACAAGTCTCACAACTATTCAGAGAACCATATAAACGGCAGCAACTTTCTAATATGCCTCCTGCTCAAATTCTGTATCTCCACATTGTGTATTATCTGCAAAGCCCATAATCAATGTAAGCTCAAAATCCTCATATGGGAAATTGGCTCATCAGCCAAAGTAAAGGGACATATATTAAAATGTTACACCCAGTTATGAAAACCCACAATCATTCTTCCCATTCTCCTGCACACCAGCTCTTCTTCAGTATAGAACAAAAAATCTTACAGAACAAAAAAAGGAAACATTTTTTCCGATTATAAAATGTTGTTTGTCACACGGTGTACACGATCAGCATGAGGACGAAGGTGAAAACTTACTCTGGCAGGTCCAACACCAACAAACATCTCTAGGAACTCTGAGCCATTGACTGTGATAAAAGGAACACTGGCTTCTCCGGCCGTGGCTTTTGCCAACAGTGTTTTTCCTGTACCAGGAGGACCTGTCAGAATAGCGCCCTGAAAAAAGTCCATATGTCAATCTACAAATCACTATAGGTGACTGTAAAGATACATAAGTAAAGAGTGCAGGGGACAGAAAGTATTGTTCGTAACAGGTAATGATTGGAGAAAAATATAGTATGGAGAGTATTCTATAAGGCTGAATACTACGTTTATGGGGTCGCCTGGTGGTCAAATGTGGCATTGCATTTGGGAGTTAGTATTGTAATTATATGGCCAATCTGTTATTCACTGAAAGTCTGCAAATGATTATCTAAAATAAATTAAGCACATTCTCCTCCTAGCCCCTTCTCTTATGACATAGAAACAACAGAACATGTCTTTGAAAATATTCAGAGCAACTAGTTCAGATGTCTTATATGTTTCAGCTTCTATCATTATCTTAAAGAGGTCTTCAGGGAGTATAGTCTTGATAGACGCTTGCAGCTCTGTCTGGTACCACAGCCAAGTACCAATCACAACTGTATATGTGGCAATGTGCCCCGGCACACAATGAGCAGGAGGATGGGCTTTCATGAGCACCTCAGCTCCTCTATGAAGGTTATTGGCAGTCCTGACTTATCAACTACTGAGGTCCTATTTTAAGGCCCAGACATTAATGTTAATCTTGGGAAACCCTTTAGTACAAATTGCTACATGTTTTGTTATTATAAACTTTCTGTATCAAACCCCAAAAATTTACCTTTGGAATTTTTGCCCCTAAATCTTGGTATTGCTTTGGATTCTTTAGGAAGTTGACAAACTCCATAATCTCAAGCTTCGCCTCCTCACACCCAGCAACATCCTTGAACTTGACATCGATCTCATCCTTCAGTACTTTGGCGGTTGTCTCTCCGACACTGAAGAGCCCTCCCATACCGCGGCCGGTTCTTCCCCCAGTAGGACCTCTCCTCAGTGTGTATACAAGGAAAGCAAGAATAAGGAATGTTGGAAGGATGTTCAGAAAAAAGGAGCTATGGACAGAAAGAATATTCATGTTAACACATACACGTCATATACAGTCTTTATAAGAAACAATAAATCTCCTGCTATATCAAAATGTCAATTGTGGAAATAAAAGAGGAGCTCGGCCTCTAGCTCATCCCTCCTCCCATCATCATAAAATCTCATCAGTAATAGCTGCCATCTCCTACAGTTGTGCTCAAAAGTTTACATACCACAGCAGAATTTTTTTATTTCTTTTTTTTTCAGAAATATGAATGATAACACAATCTATTTTCCACTCATAGTTAGTGGTTGGGTAAAGCCATTTATTGTCAAACTACTTTGTTTTCTCTTTTTAAAATCATAATGACAACCAAAAACATCCAAATGACCCTGATCAAAAGTTGACATACCCTGGTGATGTTGGCCTGATAACATGCACAGAAGTTGACAAAAATGGGTTTGAATGGTTAATAAAGGTAACATCCTCACCTGTGACCTGTTTGCTAGTAATGTGTGTGTCTCTGAGTATTATATTATATGTCTGTCTGTCTGTCTTGCTCCAAAATTGTGTCCTTACGGTGACAAACAGTGGATTGGCCGCTGGGCTCGCCATGGCCCCGCCCCCCGCACGGATTGGCCGCTTGCCTCGGCTCCGCCCCCTCACACGGATTGGCCTCTCGTCCCGGCCCCCTGCACGCATTGGCAACTCGGCCACGCCCCGCCCCCCTCACGCATTGCACGCTCGCTCTGGCCCCGCCCCCCGCATGCATTCCCCGAACAGACTCCCAGGTGAGTGATGTACCCCCGGGAGCCCACATCAGCGTACACCGGCGTACGCTGGTGTGG